>NC_029780.3:105854179-105855186 GCF_000817695.3 Arachis duranensis
TTTGGTCATCATGAATAGAAAATTGAACTTATCCAAACATCTCATTGCTCATCATGTCACAGATTTGAGTCAGTTGTGTATTGAAAGAGAGCTTTATAAATATTATACAGATTTGGATGACTTTTGTGATAAAATCTTCCTAACTACTGATCTGATTTAATTGAAGATATAGGTAGCTAGGGACAAAAATTACACACTTATTATTGTTGTGTTATGATCTTAGTTCAAGATGGTATAAAGAACACTCAATATTTCACCATTAAAAATGAAATCAGTATATAGTTGAGGAAATTATTAAGACTCAGAACCATATCAATTCTGAAATTTATTGAATGGACATTATTATTATACACCTTGTATTATTGTAAGAATTTAATTTTGATGTATTGTAGATGTAAAGTAGTTTTACACGTGTATTCAATTATATAATGTTACATCAATAAAAATAACTACTTTTTACATTGGTTACGTGAATATTCATCTAAAAAAATAAATATAATTATATAATTATGTAAAACGTTTTCTACTGTTAGTGCATCAAAATTAAACTCTTATTGAAATTGGTACATGTCTGATGACGACTTTAATTTTGGGAAGGAGCTTCCTAATTAATTGCAGAGACTTATGAAGATTAATTTAAGATAGTTATTATATATAAATGAAACCCCTTCCATAATTAAAGTAATTAATTCTATTAGATAGTTGCAGTTGATGTACATGTCAATAATAACAATAGTGAAACATATTAAACCTAAGTAATGGAGTTGTTGATGTATAGATAACAATTAAATAAAAAATGCATCACATACAGTAGTAGTTGAAGGAAATTATAGGAATGAGTACAACTATTACAGTTGCATCAACCATGCATCATGTAGCTAATAATTAAACCTAAAACATTAAAAAAATATTGGACAGTATGTAGTAGTTGTGTCGCTGATGATTATATATATATATATATATATATATATTCAATAATTAATTAAATAAGACATAAATCGTCATAG
>NC_029780.3:105855222-105856379 GCF_000817695.3 Arachis duranensis
TTGTAGGGATATAAAGAAAATGTTTTGAAAATGATACTTCAATCTCTTCTTCAAAGTTGGGTCAGAATTCACGCGGTTTTATGGATGAAACTTGATAGAAATCTAACAGATATGTCAGTGATAAGGAAGAGATATGTTGTTTTTTGATTTTTTTCTTTCCTTCTTAATTTAAGTTTTGAAGTCTAACCCATATACCGTGAACTTATTTATGTCATTATTGTTATCTACATATACTGTGTTGTTAATTAAGTTTCTTTTTTATTTATTTTAGAATTTGAAACAATAATATTATTATGTTCCAAAAATTTCTTGACATCCGTATATAAAACTATAGTTATTATTAATTAATAGGTAAAATATATTTTTGTTTTTAAAATTTGTTAAAAATTTTAAAAATATTTTTTAAGTTTTATTTTATTTTAATTTTGTCTCAAATTTTTAATTTGTATCAAATATACTCCTGACAACTAATCTTTTAAAAAACTTAAGATTAATTCAACAATAATTTTACAAGAATAACCATTAATATAAATAAATCAGATATAGTTGTTATACATTATTGGTAGATTAATTTTAAAATTTTTTAAAAATTTAATTATCAGAAATATACTTGATGCAAATAAAAAATTTTTGGAACAAAATTGAAACAAAACAAAACTTAGGGATATTTCTAAAATTTTTAACAAATTTTAAGAATAAAAAATATACTTTATCCTTAATTAATTATATATTTAGATTATTTTTAAATTAACAATACAAAGAAAATATATATTAATTTTTAAAAAAATATTAATATTAAAATAGTATTTATTATAAAATATAAAGGATTTATGCCTAATAAGATTAAATTTTAAATGTTGATTAGCAAAGGTGGTTAACCATCATTGATATATATAAAAGCGCAACAAAATATATAATAATAGTATAGGAAAAAATATTTTTTAAAGTGGAGCAAAAATGTAACTTGGACTATATCAATTTTTAGCAAAGATAACGTGTCCGTTATAAAAAGAAAATTTCGACCTCTAATTATTTTATTTTAGGACAATACGAATTATTTATTAAAAAATTAGTCAAATAATAATATAAATTAATTTTGTAGAAATTTTTATTTGTAATATAAGAGATTTTAAATTATTATAAATTATTAATAAGTT
>NC_029780.3:105856447-105888550 GCF_000817695.3 Arachis duranensis
ATTTAAGTGGAGAAAGCAACTATGGTTAGAAGTGGTGTCGCAAAAAAAAATAATTATAATAAAAAAATCTTTCAAAATAAAAAAATAATGTCGAACAAAAAATGAGAGAAGAGAATGGTCATGAATGGTGATATTGATAATATTAGTATTAGTATTAATGATAATACAAGAAATATTGATAATAATAAAATATGATTGCACAATAGAAATATAATTAAAATAAAAGTTATAATGACGAAGATGGATGAGATGCCGATAATAGTAATGGTGGTGATAATAATTGGTTCTATTATTGAAAAAAAAATTAAGAGTTTAAAACCTCTCACAAAATCAATACCATTACTATTTAACAATTCTTTTACAAAAGGTTAATATTGTACTAAAATAAAAAAAAAATAAAAGTTCAAAGTGTCCTTCTTTTTATAATAAAAAATTATTATTGAATTTATAATTTTTATCATATATAAATTATATTATTTTAATTTTAAAAACAATTAGATATTTATTTTGTGACATATATAAATCTAATACACTTGCAAGTATATTTTGTTGGACCTTCCTTCTCATCAAATCAAAGAATTTCTCTCATTTAATTTTCCCCCCCTATCTTATTTTCCTTTTTAGGATGAAAAAAAACTGTATACGGCTAAAGAAGCAAGTGAAAGAAGATAAGCATGATGACACAAATGAAGTGAAAACTGAGAAGATTAGCCAAGTAGTGTTGATGCATGTGAGATGTGACAATAAAGGAAGCCTTCAAATATAATCTAACTTGGAGATTCAAAATTGTTTCACTTCAAAAAGCTTTAAGACAACAAAAACATTGTTTGACAACAGTAAAATGATTATTATCTTATGTAGGAATTTAAGACTACTCATGAATACACCATATGGCTTCTTCTCCAGCTGTATATTATTCCAACAACTACAAAAAAAAGCATGTGTAAATATTATTTGAAATAATTTTGAATTTGCATTTATATATGCCTTTAATTAATTTAATTTATAGTTCGGCAGACATATATGGGCAATAAAGCTGGCCAATGAAGATGATATATGATGAACCTAGCTAAATCATCATCATACTATTTTGTTTCCTAGCTATATGAAAGAATAAATTACATCGGTGATGTTGCTACCACACAAATTATTCACCCAAAAGAAAAAATTGATTTGATATCTATAGTCATTATCCATGTAATAATAATGGTTTCTTATGAATAATTTGAGTTGGTCGAGTGTTCAACTTATTCGTCCGTTTAAGTAAGTGTCAGGAGTTTAAATCTCATATTATGTATACAATAATTTATTGGCCAATAACAAACTTTTAAATAAAATTTAGATCCGCGATGAATTAATACTTTATCTATCAAACTAGATAAAAAATAATGGCCTCTTATTATTGCAATAGGTGTTTTTTCTCTCGTGATTAAATTGATTATTTGAGCCCAATAAATAAACACAAACAAACAAAAATTGATTATTTGAAAGAAAATGTTTCTTGGCCGAGTATATCGCACCATTCAACACGCATTTGTCTAATTCCTAAATCAACATGCCGTATTGGTTCAGAAATAATGTGATCATGTTTGTTTTTGGATAAATAAGGAAACAATATATAGAAAAACTAATAGTCTGCTAACATGTTTTATATCATTGGTTTTGAATGGTGATCTTAATTATTTAATTGGGACTAAACACACAAATGGAAGATTAACATTTATAAGTTAATAACCCCATTTAGTTTAGAAATATAAATTATGAGTACAATATAATACTTTAGTCAAGCTAAACAATGTTGCAGGCGAAATAATTTAATCTAAAATTTTATCAATAATTTTAACGTATATTGCTCCATAATTTCATATCAAATACCCTCTTATTTTACTTAATTTGACATACTAAGTAATATATCATCTAATTATTATACATTTAGGAGTCCTTAAAAAATTATGCCTAAGTCAATTTAGTAATAAAATGATTTGATGTTTTAATTGGATCATCAAAAGGAGAATAAATTTTCTGAATTTTTTTTTAATAATTAAAAGAGTGTAATTTTTTATTATTAATTTTATAAATAAGACTAAAAAAATATAAAAATATATTAAAATATTAAAAATTATACTTTATTTTTTTAATTGTTAAAAAAATGAAGAGAATTCATTTCGTTTTCGTCAAAAGATACTCGGTAAATCATATTGATTTTCAAAATATGTTTTAATTTTATCTGCCATGACAGGTGGCATGTTAAAATTATAAAACATATTAAATTTTGGTGAGTTTTATAGTATTTTTGTTATAATGTCTAAATTACCTAATTTATTTTTTAAAATAAAAAATAAAATGTTTAAAGTAAAAAGTAAATCATGCAAAATTTATTAAATATTATTTATTTATCTTTTTTAATAACTTAGGTATAATGTGATAGGCACCATAGCATTCACTTTAAATTTTATTTCACATGTCTACCGTACATCAAAAAAAAATTAATTGAAATGATTAATTTAACTCACATTAATATTCTTTAGAAATCAAATTGAGTCATCTTTTCAAAAGATCAAATTAACTTTTGCGTGATCTTTCATAGATCATTTTGTGCATTAACCTTCTATACTTATATTTATAAAATTGTGATCGATAGAGTTAAACATAGTTAGAAATTTGTTTTTCCAAATACTATAATACACGGATTTTGACATAAACACAAAACAAGACATGAAATATATCGATACATAAATTTTAAAATTTAATAACATGCAGAAATATGCATATAAATAAAATATAAAATATTTTTTAAATAAATCGTAATGATATTTTAATTTTATTAATATTAAAATATATAATTTTTTAATTATTTTAATATTTTATTTTAATTATATAAAATATTTAAAATATTTTTTATTTTAACAAATAATATTATATACTATTTTTAAATATATTTCAAGAATACATTTTAAGAATAAAGTTGGATACACTGACATATAATGATATTTAGTTTTCAAACTTGTCCAGAGAATAATTTTTAATTTTTATTAAGATACTGTTAAATACAGTAGACATATGTGTCGGACGAGTGTCAATGAATATTGTGTCCGAAATGTGTTCGACACGCGGACACCGCAATTCAACGAAGTACTTGTACTTTATAAAGATAACCAAATTTACAATGGATTGTTGCAGGCGGAATTCAAACTTCCAAAACTTACTTAAAAGGATGAGTGAGTTGACTACTTGTTGAAGGTGAGTTGATTTGCTTTGTTTCTTGTTTAAACCCCTAAAGAGTGGGTGTGAAGAATGATGAAGTGAATGAGTGCATAGAAAGAAAGGAGGGGAGGGTGCGAGTGAGAGGGGCCGTGGGAGACGGGCTCAGAATCAACCTAAAAAGATGGGTCCATCTTTCATTAATATGTGAGAAGCCCATCTCCAATATATGCCTCATCATTCATCACAAGGACATAGGAATCTAATGATGAGGGAATTGAGGATGCCACAAATGATTAAGTTAAAAGATTTACAAAACCAAATATGATAAGAGGGTTTGATCAATAGTATGTAGTATGTAGTATATATAGTAGTTTCTAACGTGAATGTGACTGACTCATGAATCATTGTCACCGCAAAAAATGGCATACTTCGCTTCCCATGTCCACAGCTTCATTAAGCTAAGAAAATGAGTCAAAGAGTGGTGCTTCACTAATCAGGGAATTACTCTTTCGTAAACCTTTGGACTGCAGTTGGAATACCTGAAGGGAACTCTGATACTAAAGTCAGTAGGTGTTTTAGTGAAGTGTGGATAAAAAACTGAATTAAAATACTTGAAGATTGTCGTTTATTTTTTTGTCAGAGAGAATGGGCTTAGAAACCCAAAGAAGAGAACCAACACAATTACATCACTTGAGTCACAAATTAGAGATTTCTCTACTGAATCAAGATTGGACCCTGATCGAACCATTAAGTTGTTAAGCTTGTTAGGCCAGGTCGGCTGAAATGGCGCAAGTTGGCCTTTTTTTACCTGTAGCGTACGTTTGGGCCTCAAATACTTTGGGTCTTTTTACAAACAGAATTATTTTCAACATTTAATCTTGTTTAATTTTATTTCTAAAATTGAAAATAAATATCAATTGTTTTTTATAGTTAATTTTTTTGTTAATCAAAGATTAATAATCTTTTTTATTATTGTTTTACCTCTTATCAATACTTTCTATCCTTCCCATTATCATCACCGTCGTCCCCACAATCCTTCCCCTACTCTACCCCTCAGCCATCATCATCAACATGGTGAACTAGTGGTAGTGGAACATGGGTGATGGTAATTGACAATGAGTTAAACACCAAAGTGGTCCCTGAGATTCATAAAATGCACCGATTCAGTTCCTGAGTTTCCAATTGCATAAATTTAGTCCTCCAGATTGAAAAAAATGCATCAAGTTAGTCCCCCACATATTTTCCGGCCAGATTCCTTACCGCCGGGAGTGACGTGGCAAATGAGTGCCACGCTGGATGAACGAAAATGACGTCGTATTGAGTTTTGGCGCTAAATCCACTAATAGACGACACCGTTTCAACTCAGCATCTACAAAACTTTCAAACCCCCTCCCCCAATATTCAAAGATCACTTCGTCTTCTTCATCTCCTGCGAACTGAAACCATCAAACCCTGGCATTCTAGACTCCTGGCATGACTTTTCGAAGTGAAACAATCTGGAGTTCAGTGGAACCTCTTCATCGTTGGCTGAAGATCGGTGAAGGAAGGAGCAAAGATTCTGAAATCTCCTGTGACACAGGTAGGCATGCAGAATATTACATAGTATTTTTCTGTTCTACGTAATGGTAAGGTATCGTACATTATGGATTTTACTTGGGAATTTGGTGTAGATTGATGGGAAACCATGGATGCTATGTTAGTGGATAGGGTTTTTGCATTGGGTGGTGCGGGTAGAGGTAATCGGAATGCTCTGTTTTCAAACCGAAAATATGAAATTTCTATAATGGCATGGTGACTGAAGTATTTGTTAGTTAGGGATTTTGGCATATGATCTGTTGTTGATTGTGGATTCTATATTTTAGTAAAAATGTTGTATATTTTTTTTTACAATACAGATGGAGAAGTTGCTAGATATAATATTCCATCATGGTAGAACGTTTAAGAAGAATGCTGATGGAAAGTTGGTTTACTCACCTGACAATAAAGCTTGCTTAGGTGATTTAGATGAGGATAGACTTGATGTCTTCTTCATCAAGAACTATTTCAAGGAGTTGGGATATGACAAGGTAATTGAGTGTTGGTGGCTGGTTCCGGAGAGGAGCTTGGAGTACACCTGCAACATTGGGAGTACACTGGGAGTACACTGGGAGTACACCTGCACCTGAAGCAACCAACAGTACCAATCCGGCAACATCGGCACCCCCAGTGTCTGGACCGCAAGCTGAAGAGGTTGAATTATCCCAACCAAGCTATGGTGGAACACAAGATGAGGTATAAAATGTCTCAAATGATTTGTTGTTCATAATCCTATATTTAACTCCCCTTTTCACAGTAACTCATTTAACTTATTACACTTCAAGCAGGCACCACCACCAGCAACAAGGCCACCTAAGTTACCAACTACTAAACGGAAGACCACACCACAACCAGTAACTTCTTCTGTTGATCCCATGCAAGGAGCAACTGCAGCCACAGCTTCAAGATTGGAAAGGTTCATGAAGATGGTTCCAACACCTCAGTTCAAGGCACCAAGAAAGAAAAACCCTTGATTGGGATGTTGTAGCAGCTGCTTTAACAACATATATGGGATTTGGGCATTGGTTGATATTTTGGATTTTTTGTTACCTCTCTTAGGGAATGGCTCTTATGTAGACTGTATGGTTTATTTTGATTTTCTGGTAGTAGATAATTTAACAGAGTTTATGCTTGAAGGTAGCTTGTTTCGGTCTGTTTATCCTTATGTGGACAACTGCAACTATGTTACATTGACAATGTCTTGTTTATAATCTACAAAACTACTATTATCAATTTACATTTTATGTTCATTCAGTTTGGTTTCTATTTTTGTAAAATCTATCTACAAATAACACACCAATAAATTAAACATTTCCCATACATTCATTAACAGATGCTTCCAAACACAGTTCTTACACTTTTCTCATCACAGGTGAAACAAGTTCTTCCATTTTTAACATCACACCTAAAACAACAACATAGAAAAAAACAACAATCCTAACATTTGTATCATATATTTCTGGGTCCTTAACTCAGCCTCCAAATTGCCAATCCTCAAAGCAAGACTAACACTCACTTCTTTATTGTTGTATGCAGCAGTGTCTTCCAAATTTCCTTTATCATCTTCTCCAATGTCTGCCCATCGAAAGAAGCCACACCATTTTCTTCCACTACTCTGTGAACATGAAATTTAACTGTTACCGTCAAATTAGTCAGCAACAAATCTTCATGAAACACTCATATTGTAATTCGGGCATCCAAAGAAGGGCTTATTTAGGTGGGTTTCCGTTCCAGACCATCGGAGCACAGGACGTTTCCCACACCCACACCACTCTGGTACTCGCGTGCCTCTACTCTGACTTGGCCTCCTTGTGCATGATCGCAAAGAACTTCCCTCTCCTTCATCTGCACGTCCAACCATCCTCCAACCAGCAAAGCAATGGGTACGAGAATGAACAAGGAAAAAGAAGAAGAAGAAGAAGAAGAATAAGAGGAAGAAGAAGAAGACGAAGAAGAGAAGAAGACAAAGATGTGCTGTGCCAATTCAGAGTTAGGGTTTAAAAAAGGAATCAGGGACAACATTGGTGCATCAAGTTTCATTTGCCACATCATCCAACCGTTGGACACTCCAGCGTGGCACTCATTCGCCACGTCACTCCCGGCGGTAAGGAATCTGGCCGGAAAATATGCGGAGGACCAACTTGATGCATTATTTTTCAATCTGGAGGACTAAATTTGTGCAATTGGGAACTCAGGGACTAAATCGGTGCATTTTATGAATCTCAGGGACCACTTTGGTGTTTAACTCAATTGACAATAGAGACAATGGTGGGATGGTGTTGATGATGACCAAATAATAGATAAAAATATAAAATCGTAAAACAAAAAGAAAAAAATTAACTAAGTTTTTAATGCCACAATTAATAATAAAAAGAATTTGTAAATTAAAAGGCAAAATTAAATCAAATTAAATTTTAAATATTTTTTATTTTTCAAATACTTCACCATAGAAAGGGGGAAAAAAAATAAAGTTTACCCAAATAAATACATCTTCTGTTCTTGGACTTGGATTCGGTCTCTATTCAATTGGGCCATTAAACCCATGACCAATTCAGTAATTTCCCAAGAGTAGAAAAAGACTACTCCCACCAAAACAAAAATCCTTGTTCCCTCCATTGAGTATGGTTTTTTACTCGGATACTGAAATTTGAAGCCGAAAGTGCAACTCTCTTGCTGTGGTCTGCAGCACGCCTGTGACTTGTGAGGTTAAAACTTAAAAGTTTTCTTTTGCTTCTGTCCCCCATTTTCTAAGGAAGCCAACATTCCACAGCAATATGAATCAAGTTGAGGTTACATCCCAAAATAGTGGATAAAGTTTTAGCACCATACAAGCTCCAATTCTTTTTTACCCAAATTTAAAGCAAGCATAACATATCTACTCTAATAGGAGATAACTACTTGGAGCTTTCTACTAGTGAACAATATTATTACATGCAACAAATAGACAGATACACCACCTTGTTTACATTACCTATACAACTAACAACTATCATTCTGACAAAATGTACAACAGATAATAAATATACGAAATTTAGTATCCTACTGCATGTGTTGCAGAAGTATAAAGGAATAATTACCACTTCAGTAAGACACCAAACCACTTACATTGTTCAGCAAAACCAAGCTTTCTGCATAATAACCAGAATATAGATACCATGTGTATCCCTCCCCTCCAATTCCGAGCTCTGTAAATCTTTTCCTCTCGATATCCAGCGAGTACAGGTTTCCCTTTCCTGTCTCATCCATAAGCAGCAACACCTCTCCACTCTTCCTGATGCACAATGCCACTGGTGGACTAGTCACATTAGCCACCGATATCCCCCATGCCGGCACCTCCAAACTAAACCCCCTCAACGTGAAACTAAAGACCTTGTTCCAAGACTCCACAACACCATACTCCTTCATCACCCAAATTTCACAGCAGGAGGGAAATCCCCCACCAACGGAGAACACACTAAGCTCCTCCCTACCCCCAATGACTGTGACACTGTCCTCGGGCGCATAAGCCAAGCTCTCCGGAAGCAACACCTCACCAAACACCTCATGAACAAAGTCAAACGACAGCACAAAATGGTACCATCCGTAATCACCCTCCCGGCGTTGTGCACCCCAATGCACAATCTTGTTGACAAAACCATGCGGAGCATCCTTACCCACACAAGCTAAACTACAAACAGGAGTAGAACCACTCAAAGTTCTCCAAAACCCAGTTGCAAGAGAGTAAACCTCAACAGTGGGTGCACTGAAACCATACCTTCATCAAAGCAAGGATAACAGCATTTGAATATTTTGATGCATAATGTTTCATCAACAAATGATATCTATCGATGGAAAACGTAAATTATGATCACTAAGGATTAGTATCTAATAAATTGAGTTTAATTTTGATGCACTGAACACGGTAAAATGTTTTGTACAGTCGTCTAATAGCATCTATCCCTTTAACTACCATAATCCAAACAATAAAATTAGGGATTAATTTCTACCCACTTGTATTTTATTTTGATAATCAATAAATGTAATTCAAAAAATAATTATAGTACGAAGTAAACTAGAATCCATAGAAAGATTAAAAGTTAAAAAGTTGTTTTTGATTCGACACCTTTCATCGTCGACCATGCATGAGAGCCTGACAACCTTGTAATCTTGATGGAGAGGATCAAAGGCGAAGGCAACAGTGGCAGTGTAGAGAGAACGGTAGTGGCGGGGTCGGGGGAGGCTGACGTAGCGGCGGAGAGAAGGGTTGCAGATGACAAGGGAGTGGCAGTGGTGGCCGAAGGAAGGTGTTAAGATGAGATCCCGCCATGATTTAGAGACGGCGGTGCATCTGATTAGGGATTTGGGCGGCAGCCGGCGGAGGATGTTGGCTACTATTTCTTCCGGGATGTGCTCCGCCTCCGTCATATTGGAATCGGAAGATTATTATTTTCCACTTTTTTTAATTTCAGTTCTCCAGCTTATCACTTTCTCTTCCAATCTCTCTAGTCTCTACTCTCTTCGTTAAGAAACGTAAATTAGTCTCTCACGTATTTCCTATCTCAACTTTGTTAGTAGACGCATGTAATTCAAAATGAAATATTAAAATGGCAACAACTTTATTTTAGAAAAATTGTCCAAAATTGTTAAAATTAAAATTACACCAAGGAACTAATTGTTAATATCTTCTTTACTATATTCAAATAAAAATATCTTCGTGCGAATAATTATTTATTAGTGAGTACAAACACAACAAATCGTAAAAGAGGTATATATTTTCACATGAAATAATAATATTCTAGTTTTTTTTTTGGTGACTTTTCTAGTTTAAGTTTGACCAACTCAAAAGTAATATTTTACATGTTATTTTTTATTAATTTAGGATCATATTTTATTATGAAATATAAAAATATTATTTTGTAGTAACAACTACCTTGTAAGAAAATATTATTTTTTGCTTATAAAAGAAGTGATTAACTTGTCTATAATATCAAGAAAATATAGATCAGAAAACTTGAAAGTACCGGAAAAATAATAAACTTGTCTACAACTCAGAGCTTTGTTATAACTGCTAATTTCAACCATGAAACATCGTGGTGCATTTGATTGGTTAAGTTGAAAAGTAGTAAATTGAAAAGGGGATTAACCTCGTCAAGAGGACATGTCATTTCATTCGTGCGGATTCTACCAAACAAAACATCACACTCTCTAACAGCTACAAAACATCACTCTCCAAAATTACCAAAGCTCAAAAAACAATGAAAAAGAAAAGACAAACTGGTGGTAAAATCTTCATTCCGACCAAAGTTTCACAAAAGCATCAACAATTGCTTTAAAGATGGCTACAAGAGGGTTGGTTTCTTGCTTTGCAGAATTCTTAGGTGTTCCGTCCCATGATTCTCTGCAGTTAAAACAAGGAAAACTTAGCAGTTGCATGAAACCCAAATTAATTAAAAGGTATCTCTGCAAACAATTTAGATGAAATCATCAAATTTACTTACAGATTGATCCTATCTAAAGTAGCGTTGCTTCTTCCCTGGGAATTGCCAGCAATTTCCCCATCAACTTTGAGTTTGTTAACTTTCTGCAAAGCTTCCTCTGATAGTTGAGATTTCTCATAACAAGTACCAGTCATGCTTTTGGCTCGGGTATCATCTTGAATGCTCGCCTGTTAAAAGATACTTTTAGCGGTTACTGGCTACAAGATAATTCCTTCTCTCATAACTAAAAAATGTAGTTAATAATAACAATTGTTTCATAAATCGTCTATCATTTATAAGATCCAAGTAGCTTAATCTTTACAAATAGAATATGCAAACCTGTTATTGCATTAGTTAAGGCTGAAGAAAAAAAATTCCTAGAAGATAACTGAAGAATTTCGATTCTGATTCATGATCTGATTTTACTGTGGCCTACAACTTTGTAAGGGATAAATTATCCCATATCAACAATTTTTGCAGCCTAAGGGTTCAATCCATTGCGAAGTTACTCTTTTTGTGTGGATTACTTTTTCCATTGTTAGAAAAACCGTGATCTTTAGACCTGAAAATAACTAGTATGTTACG
The DNA here is from genome assembly GCF_000817695.3 of Arachis duranensis. Taxonomy (NCBI): domain Eukaryota; kingdom Viridiplantae; phylum Streptophyta; class Magnoliopsida; order Fabales; family Fabaceae; genus Arachis; species Arachis duranensis. The sequence continues at coordinate 105,867,268 of NC_029780.3, forward strand.
AGTATATGTCAAATTTTGAGAGGATATTGCACCTCAACTCTTGTCCACAAATATGTCCTGTCAAACTTAATGTACAAAATATCAATGGATAAACTTACCTTAGCTCCATCCACCAGCTGGTTTTGGTTAATGGCTTCAGAGGTAGTATTATGGTGCGATACTTGAACTTGAGGTTCAGTGCAAACTTCTGATTCACGACTAAATGTTTCTTGGTGGGTTGACTGTTCTGTGCTTTCCACCAATGTCCCTCCTAAACTTTTCACTTCATCTTGAGCAGTGTTGTTTAATAAATGATTTTTAACACCATCCTCAATTTTTTCATCCACTAAACTAGTAGTCTTTGGGGTCTCTATACCATTTAATTCAGACCCCTCCTGGTGTCCTTCCAATTCCAACACTTCTATATTATTCTCTGGTGAATTACTCGAGTCTCTCAACTCTCCAAGAACTTCTATTTCATCATTAGTACTAGCAACAGGCCTTATTGGAAATGTCTCTACTATCAAGTCTTCTGTCACAGGGTTTACTTTTACCAGCAACTGAGGAATCGAAGATTCACTGAATTCCTTCTTCGTCACATCCACCTGGCTACCATTTATAACTTTCTCCTTGTCAACAATCTGATGCTCAGCTCCATCATAAGGTTCGCCAGAAACAACAGTAGATTCACCAACTCCATTGTCAGCCTCATCTACCTGACTACCTTCTATAATATGGTTTTTATCAACCACTTGATGCTCAAATCCACCATGAGAACCATCAGATACAACAGTAGATTCAATGGTTTCCTTGTTTATGATGTCTACCTGGCTAACATTAATGACATGCCCATTGTCAACCTCCCAATGCTCAGCTCTAGTATGATACTCATCAGAAGCACAAAGCTTCTTGTCAGTTGTATCTATACTGTTGCTTTCTTCAAGATGAACTTTACTTGAAGATGCAGCCAAAACAGATTGAGGATCTGTGGCAATTGAACCCAATGGATTGAGTTCATAAAAATGATCTGAAGTTAGCTCCTGTAAAGCAAACTTAGCAGGACCTAACACTCTATTTTCTTGAATTATATCCCGGACAATCTCTCGTACTGTGTAAAAGGAGCCGCCAACTTCTTTGTGGGTAAGATTAAGAGATGGAAAGTTCCCATTGTTCGACTCTTGGTACCTGGAATGAAGTAACTAGATTATAAACAAAGGAAAAGAAAAAGGGTTTCTACCATATGACTTGAATTATAACAGCTGAAAAGAAAAAATTCGCATGTGCTAAAGAGTTGAAGTGTTCAGCCTTTAGGCACAAACTACATTGATGCAATATTCTATTGGCAATAATATAATATCTCTAAAGTAGCAACAGCGAACAATATCAAAAGAATTAGTTAAGAAATTACATTCTCTTAAATTGGTTATACAGAAGTCTTGATATTATATAACAATATTAATTCCATCTCAGAATAGTGAAATCGTCAACCAAGAGAAACAAGTACACAATTACTTTTTTATGAAGGTTTCAACCATTGCCTTTCTTTCCTCCTTTGAACGTCGAATCCGAGACTTCCTCCCATCGGATTCATTACGCTTTGCAAGGGCAAATGTTTGCCCCACCCAACCAACCTTTACCGAATGCATCACGTTTAGCACAAACTCTACAATACAAACCTGCACAATAAAAGTTACAAAGCATATAACATAAACATCACATCATATGCTAATTAAATTCAATTTGCTTAGCAATATCATTGTCACTAGCGATTGCAAACTCAGTTGCATAACATTCTCCAAGAATAACTCAACGTTATTACAAACGCTGAAGAAACTGAGCTCAGATTGAGAAAATTGTCAGGAAAGATGAGAAGAAAAAGCTTAGGAAATGAGAGAGAGGTGTCTCCGTACAGATGCAAAAACAGGATTGGTGAATCTGATCTACTCTACGGTTAAGTCCTTATATTCATAGCACTACCGAACTAGCACTACCTAACAGTAACTTAATGCAGCTAACTAATCATAAAGAATCATGCTGACTCAGCATAATAAACTCTTAACCAATATAGTTACACAATCAGTTCCAACTTGCTACTACAACCAAGCTCAGAATCATCTCCATCAAACGCTTTATGTAGTTGACTAACAAAATTACGTAACAATCTAACACGAACGGTGAATCGACACTACACATGTAAAATTAATAAATTATACATGTTTGCACCAATTGTACCGAAACGGTTACTCCAATCGCTATGCATCATATTCGTAGTACGGTAAACCAAACAGTATATCAGTAATTACAGAGGAAGCGGAAGAACAAATCATAGAACTATTCGCAAGTCTGTAACAAATTCAGCCAGAAATCGACGGTAACATAGCAGAGATTATTAAAGTAAAAGCGACTGTAATAAGAGACACAATTAGGTAGAGGATAATTTCACTAATTCAGCTCAAATTGAGGAAAACAAACAGTTGAGAGAGAGAGAGAGAGAGAGAGAGAGAGAGAGCTTGCCAGGAAGATGAGGAAGGTGATGGTGTCGGGAGGGAGTGTGTAAGAAAGAAAGAAAGAAAAAGAAAGAAGAAAGAAAGAAAGATAGGCTGTTTAACTGTTAAGAGAAGAAAGCTAAAACCCTGAAAATTTCATTTTGGGTTTGGGAAAAAGGGGTCGCATTCAACGGTGGTGGCGTGGTGCGAACCGTATCAGATTGTTGTCCTCTACTCTCAGTAGTCATTACTCATTACGACAGTGATTGGTCCAATTGAAGGGAGCGGGAGACATCTCGTTTTATAATTCTCTTTTAGCCTTCCTCTCCAGAATTGCTCACTATTGTAATAATATTGATTACAATATTATGTTCATATCCCAAATTAATATATAAATTATTTAATTTATTTTAATGTATATTTTATATTTTAATATATATTATATATAAATAAATAATTTGATAATTAATTTTTTTTATACAATTACAATATTAATGTATTTAGTTTTATAGTTTTTTTATAAATTTTATCTTATGATAATGGTATATGTTCATACTGTGGTTTAAAATAATGGTCTAAATAAATTTATTATTGTTAGATCCAAAAAAGTCCAATAAATCTACAAGGATTATATCCTTTAATAATGTGTATCCACTTATTCAAAATATGAGTAATCCGATCCGTATTTAACTCGACTTTTATGATGAGAAAGACCTTGTCAGACTACTATTTTAAATCCTCACTCACAGATAACAATTATTCGAACGTGGAGTAATTCTACAAATATAAAAGAATAATTATTCACTACTACAAGTGATTAGATTTAGGAATAATGACCAAGTCATCACTTATTTTTATAAATACTCCATCAGAATTTAGTATTTTACTATTTTTCAATTTCAATTCATTTAAATTTATCTAAAATTTTTACTAACTTAAATATCAGAATCTCTTACAAATATCCTACCGTAAGACTTCAGAATTCGGACCATTTCTCCCTCCCAACGAACAAATAAGACATTTCAAATCAAAAGAGTCTAGACCCGCATATTTTGATTTTAAATATTTCTTCGAAACAATATCTTCAAATTCTACTATTGAAATTATTTTAATAGATGTTTAAATAATAATAATAATAATAATAATAATAATAATAATAATAATGACTAACATTATTGTTTTGAAGTTTTAAATTTAATTTTTAGAAATAATTTCTTCTGTAAAATTAAAATTTATTTTTTAAAAAAAAAAGAGCATTTGATATTTTCATATCAAAGGACTAAAAGTTAAAATATGAAAGTATTATTATATCTCTCAATTATTACGTTTCTTATAAAAAAAATCCCCCTTTTATTGGTATTGGAGATTATTTTGAAAATTAAAACTTTATTTCTAAGTATAATAAAACAAAAATATCTTAATTTAATCTTAAAAACATTAAAAACAATTCTCAACTATTCTATAGTAATAAATAAATAAATTTCTTACAGTATTTGAAATATAATATTCTTAGACGTAATATTCTTAAAAATATAATTTCTTGAAATATATTTCTAAATCTGCTGAGCTGTTCTTAATTTTTGCTTGTAAATTTTGATTTTAGATCACAGAGAAGAGGGAAAAAAATGCTGAAAATGTAAAAATTTAACTCACCGTTCCTCACTTCCTCCTCGCTTTCTTTGCAAAATTGAAACACACATTTTGAGGCTCAAATAATGAAATAAGTATGTCATCAATTTTTCTTCAGATAACAGGACTTGAAAGCCAAATTTGTTTATTACGCTACATTCAATTAATCACATCACCCGATATTCTCAGCATGTCACATCCCCTTTGCCTTTTCGCGCACCGCAACAATCAGGAGCATAGAGATTACAGAAAACTATATATGCAGGAAAAAACCAGCCATTATTCTACTCAAAATTGGACTAGTTTTTAACAAATATACAGAAATGAAAGAATACAAAATTTATGCTATGTCAATTTAATTGAAGAATGGGGTTTCTATATTCTATGAGTACATTTATAGTCGAACTGTGTGTCTTCTGTGCCGCTTTAATCGACCGTGGAAAAAAAAGGCCATGAAACCAGATGGGTAAAACTCCTTTAGCTCTCTGTCTCACTCTTTTTCAGAGACTTGAGGGCTGAGTGTACGTATTCAGTTAATGAATGGAAAAACAGAATACTGTTCTTCAGTGATCTGAGCCAAATGCCAATGTTGTTAGAAGAATCAAAGCTTCTTCAATCCACAAGACAAATTCCTGAGTGAAACAAAATTGGTTTCACTTGCAGGGTCAGGTCAGAAGCTTTTTGCCAGGTAAAATTCTCAAATTTAAGCTCTCCTATCGTCCAAGTGATTTCTGCTTGTAACCATACTTCATTCTTTCGTATAGTTTCTCTTTTGTTTTTCTTTTTTTATCCATTTTTACCCTGTATCTTTCTTCCCTCTCCCTTTCATAAATCCCATGCCAGTGCACTTCTCCTGTCATCGGCCACAACCATGTATCCCTTGGATGATCGCCATCATCTGCAGCCTCAGCTAGGTCTTCATCCATTTTCTTCAACAATGAAAAATCAAAGTATTTTGCCCACATAAAACTCTTCCGTTGTTCAATTGGATGCTGCTCTTGCATGACGCCAGTGGTGACATTTATATATACCATCTTCCGCGCACTATGATAAGCCCATACATTGATGAGAAGTTCCAACACTCGACAGTAACAATGCTCTTTCTGCATGGAATAAAAGTAAGAAATACATAAAATTTCATGTAAACTAAAATGAAAAACCAAATGCAAACAAAGTACCTCGATCTTGGAAGAGCCTAAAAAGCATGTTGCAACATCACTGGAATCTCGGTGCAGACCATCAATGGAATCAACAAACATCCTGCACTCAATTGATCGATCACAATTCAACTTCTTGTTTCAGATGCATAAAAAAAGTGCCTTTGACTAACATCCTATTAAGAGGCTAACATTGCTTCATTAATTACCGAGAGAACATCATGAACTCCAGGAAAGAAGGGGTTGGCATCACCCAACTGTGCAGCGCTGACCAATAGCCGCCATCTTCAGGCATGGGTGGAAGCGCTTCTACATGGGATGGCAATGCATACATCTCGCGAAAGGCTTCTTGAAAAATAGTTCTGATGCAATTTGAAGCAGAAAATTTTTTTAACACATTGCAATACCTCAGGAAAAACGTCCAAAAACAGAACAAATTGAATGTATAATGAAATATTCCATATTATATACCTGCAGTTGCCTCCATTTAAGATGTCACACATGGACCAAAATGTAAGTGCATCGTTGCTCCCTGTCACATCTCCAACCATGTCCAATCGCCCCCAAAAATATATTACATCTCCTCTAAGATTATCTTGCATTTTCTCTTCCAAAACCTTTTCAGCTTCTGCTGACAATGCTTCCTGCTTTGGCAATCAAAATTTTAAGCAAAGATTTTGGAGAGAACTTTTCATTGTTTCATTGTGATAAGGGGGAAAAAATGAAACAAAAATAAAATGAAGGCCCATTTTTCTCAAACACAACTTCATTGTTTATAGCCTCAATTGATAACCTAAATAAAAAATAATTTAATATGCTTAATTAAATTTGAAGGGTAGGAGTACTATAAGATATTTCCTTTCTATATTTGTTATAAAAGCTAGGTTGAACATACACACAAAGGCCTACTATAGTCTAGTATATTGTAAAATATTAAACTGACATAAGGAGTACCTTCCTACCAGCAGCACGCCAAGATTGAAACCCAATCCAAGGCCTCATGTGCACGCTATCCACCCTATTTGCAATTGCAAACATTCCTCCCATTTCACAAAGTATGTTCCGAAAATATGTGTCATTCAAAAGTGGCAAGCGACCAACTGCATCCACATCATCAGAGATTTGTCTCTGTGCTTTACTAGACTGCCAGAAATCATATTTCATTATTATTAAAAAGAAGGCTCAAAATTATTTACAGTAGAATTCACATGTTAGACTGACAAGATGACATCTTTTTTTAATTATTTACCTACAACAAGTTGTCATGGGAACAAGAGCAAGAATTATCTAAAATATACTATATAACAGATATACAATCAAGTACTAGCATACTAACGCTTATCCATTTATATCTCCTGCTAAAGGGAAGATAGAATAGAAGAAATGAAGTAAAAGAGAACTCTAAATTAAAAATCTTTAAACGGTACCCAAGAAGCCTATCCATCTCTATCTTCTTGCTAAAGGGAAGACAGAGGAAATGGAATAAAAGAGAATAAGTTAGAAATCCTTAAAACGGTAAACCCTAGAGGCTAGAATTATTTATATATCCAAATCTCTTCTAAACTAGAAAGAAATAAACCAAGAAAAAAGGCAACAAAACAGAGAGCCCAAAGGTAACACGGGACAAATTGTCTTAACTATTGAGAAAGATACCCACAAGGCTTAAACCACGGTACAAAGAACCATGGTGCAGAAATGGCCAGCCTCCAGCTCCATTGTATATCTCATAAATACACACTGGTTGTCCTGTTCTCTCAAGCTCTCCTTCATCCCTTTCATTTGATTCAAACTTCAGCTTCTCGGACTTTCTAGCATTTCGATATATCTCATCCCATACACCAACAGCTTTCTCCATCCTCTCTTCAACCTACAAGAGAAGAAAAAAAATGATTGTTTAAAGTGAACTGATAATCATGGGGCGTAAAATATTAAACAAATACAAAGGCAGTCAAATCTGAAAATGGCAGGTTGGAAGATAAAACTGATCACTGCCATTACTAAAATACATCATACCTCTTCCATTTCCAACATATCATTCTCTTCAGATATTTCAATTTCTCTCAGAATATCCCAATCCAATTTAGTTAATTTATCTAGCACTGGAACCTCTGTTCCATTCTCAGAATTGTCTGCTGAATAATTAAGACTAGTCAACTCCTGCTCAACAGTATAGACAATGGTATCTTCTTTGACGGAAAAATTATCATCCATCTTCGGCAAGTCAATGCCTAGTTCTATTTCATTCTGGAACAGATTCCATTCCCATCCCCCTTGTTGAATCTGATAAACAGGACCTGGCAGTAAAGCATCCGAGGGAAAATTAAGTACATTCTCCAGAAGCCTTGCATAGCCAGTGATGCACTCCAATGCCTGCACGTTTCTTGCAAGCTCTCTTCCAGATGAAGCAATTGCTTGGCCAAATTTAGAAAGGCCTCCATTTGAAAGCAAAAGTGAAAACGAAGTCATCAAAGCTTCAGGATTGTGTTTAGAGAAATATATCCCATGGACTCCATCCACAATCTGCAAGTAGAAGACAGCTCAGTGAAAATGTAGATAGAAGTAGCAATTGTTACAAAAAAACGAAATAAATAAATCAAACTTACATATTTTCTCAAGACAGGAATATCAGGTGCAATGACTGGAATTTCGAAAGTCATTGCTCTGATTAATAATGGAGGGAAATCCTGCACCTCTTGAGCAGAACCATATAGGACGATATCAGCCATCAGCAGAACACTATTCACATCACCATTCAAGCCATAACGCCTTATAGAACCCTGAGGAAGTCCCAAGCGGGAAGCAACTTCCTACACCAAAAGTTAAGGGATCAGTATATGAAAGACAATATATCCAAGCTTAGAAAAGTTCCTAAGTACAACTCAAACATAACAAAACAAAGTGCACTTCCAACTTTGGAGGAAAGCTTCTCCCAGTATGTATATATTTTTTTACCACAGAACAGAAGGCAAGATCAGAATAAAATGCCATATGTTTACAATTAAATCCCAATAATGCTTCATTAGTGCATATAACAGCAGAGTAATCACACATTAATGGCTGATTCAAAAACAAAATGATTTCTCAGAGCAACTCAGATAACACACAATATTCACAATCATTTTCTGATCAACTTCTTGGGACAGTTAAAATCTTGAATGACTCAACTATCTTATATTTCATTGCTATCAAGATAACAAGTGGCACAAAGCACATTTTAAAAGACAGACTACCTGTAAAGCATCATCATAACCATCAGTGGAATTGCCACATAAGAAAACAAATTTAAATGACCCAGATGCATCATTCCTCATGGCATACTTTGTCAGTAGAGGTCCTATTGAGTGCATTGCAACAGCATAGTCCCAAGATATCTCATCATAGAAGATAGTGCTCCCAACAACTAGAACTACCATATCATTTTTACCAAATCCATTAAGTTCTCTAAGCTGATCCTTTGAGTGGGTCTTACTATAGCTTTCAGAAGCCCACACATCAACCGGTGATCCAGGAATCACAAAGAAATTCCCACTATCAAGCTGACTATAGAGCATCTGATACAGGGAGAAATCAAAACTGAGATAACATTTAAGGCAAGTGCAGAGTGGAACAAATTCTACTACTATCAAATAACTATGCCTTTGTACAACAGCAACTTTACCGGATAAGTGAAATCTGGAAAGACAACGACACTAGCTCGGCTAAAAGCACTCCTCCAATGAGAAAGAAGACGTTCCAAACCCATTTTCTCATAAACCGGAAGACGGCTTGAAAGGCTATCTTCTTGAATAATCCATATCAATGGTACTGAACAAAAAGGCTCCTGCATAAGGCTGCACAAATATAAAACTCACTAATCAAAGCATCTAACATTTTGATAAAAATTGCTTTTGACTAAGGAGAAGGTAAGAAACATGCCATATTACACATAAATTTGATATATTAACACCATCTACGAATTACTGACTTCTTAAGTACTTGCTGAAATGTGTGTGTGTGTGTGTCTGATGGTTTTCGGGGGGAACGGGGAAAGGGGGAAAACACAAAGAATGGGAACACTTTTCAACTACATCACACCAAATTGAAAACCCAGCCTAAGTCAAATTGTTACTTTAGAACTGAATAGGATAAACAAAAAACAAAGCCCACCTTGAAATGGCTTCTTTTGCTTCTAGGGAGTCAACAATGACACCTTCAAAACTGTGGGGAAAAAAAAAGGAAAAGGAGAAAAGGTTACTACCAATATCAAGTTGCAATGGATTTTGTTAAAAATGGTGCAGGTAAACCGCAACTTGAACCTCAGTGTCAAACAGGAATCATAAGTTCAGTAAATGAGACACATACATTGACCAATCAATCTGGGCGTGCTTCTCAGTTCTCAAAGAAGAGAGATCACCATCTATGCTTTTCCATATTGAACGGGCCTTCCCATTCCCTACTGCAAATATCTGCCAATGACAAGGAGAAATGCATGAGCCTGTCAAAATCTTTACTTAATTACAATACCAAACATGAAAAATAACAAGTTATACCATCAATTGAGTAGGGAACTCATTTTGGCAAGGATTCATGTATAATTATTTGGAGGACTTGGATCTCAGGGCTAGATTTCGGGAAGTTGTATCAGTCTCTATAGAAAATTTGAAATAACATAAAAAAATACAAATGACTTACCCTAAAAAGGTAACCCAATTTCTGTAGATTCCGAATCACAGTAACCAGCATCAATGAATGGGGATCTATCTTCATGTGTCCTAATATCTGACAAACGAAACAAGCACAGATAAATATGCCAAGAATGCAATTCAATTTATAAAACAAAATTTAGTTAGATGTTTTCATGCAGGATAGACAACATGACCAATGACAGAAACGAATGGACATTTGAATTTGATCATCGAAAAGCTTAATAAAACCTTAATCTTTGACAATGATATCAACCCTTTCCTTCCCTTCTTTGAAATTTTTGTATAAACGGCCCAAATAACAAGCCCATCAGTAAACCCTCACTTCTCTTGGTTAATTTATATGTACATAAAACTCCTAAACATCGAGTATAGCTCCTATGAAAATGACCAATTATAGGCTGCATGAATGTTGTCCTATAATTAGTGAACTAAATATCTTGATCTATTCAAACTTCTATCCACAAAAAAGCCTATGTGGGTTTCGAACCTCTTTCCACCAAACAAAAAAGGAAATTATCCTGCATTAAATAAAAAATTAATTCAAAGGGTTCCTAAATTATTTTTGTTCTTATTATTATTATTTTGGTATCAGGGAGACAGGGAAGCAGTAAGACCTGCCATTGAAATGGGAATGGCAGGCAGGTTTGGTGCAACTATTAACATTCACTGAGGACCAAATCTAGTATCAAGTGCTTCCTAATGAAACTATGTCCCACTTGGCTGCAAGGTCAATATGACACTATGAATGGCAAAGACATCCCTAGACCAAGAATTCATGCAATTTTCATTCGTATTATTAACCACCAAATCAGACAATGAAAATGCTAAGGTGCAGATACCCCCAATCTCGGTCCTTCACCTTCTCTTACATACGCAAAAATAGAATTTTGAACTCATTTGATAAATAACATCAAGAACAACCTTTGATTAATCACACATGCTATATGCTAGTCCACTCCCTCACAAACTCTTGCTATTCAGGTAACTTTTGAACTACAAATTAGCTCGGCCAAAGAAATCCCAAGAATACACATTCCAAATCCGCAATATGTCAGTGTAATTCCTGTTCCACTTAATCGGGCAGGGGAATACATTTGAAAAACTGGGAGAGGAGGGAGAGGGGATGCATGTTATTTGTGCTCAAGGAAGTATAAAGAGTCTGGAGTTTAGTAATTCCACAGAATGCTTGATACTCCAATCATGATTAACTTACTAAACTGAATAACCAATATGGTTCATAAAACAACAATAAGTCAAGCCTTGCCCCACAAGGTGGGGCTAGTTTCATGAATCAGATAACACCATGCCATACTGTCATAAACCATGCCAACAATCAAACCAACATTGTCCTTTGAAACAATTAAGAACACTTTTTAGTGTTTCTATGAGGCAGAAGACTAGCAGTAAACATCCACACTGTACTAAACAAGCAACACCGAAAAAAAAAAAAGGAAAAAGAAAATGAATCCAGTCAGTCTACAAAAGTAAATAACATGTACAGTTCCTCTGTCATAAATCATAATCCAAACAGATCCTCCAAAGAAAATATCTTCTGTGATAACTAAAGCATAAACGGAACAGAATAAACAAATATTTGAGTACTTCATTAATTCATCCAAATCACAAGTAACGCAGCCCAGGCTCCACAACCCCACTTGTAATAATTAACATTAAAATATATATATATATAGGTATAGATACCTATTATATTAAACAACATTGATTTGAAAGCAACTATTGATTACCTATACAATACAGCCATTCTATAAGAACATCAATTAATAAAAACCAATAAAAAAAGTAGGGAAGAAGAAGAAGGAGGAGGAGGAAAGAGAACTCACGAGAGCTACCCTGGGAGCACGAACACCAACCCTAGGCTGTGACCTTACCCGATCGAGCCCATCGCCGGCGAGGAACCTCTGCGAAAGCCTTCCAGGAACGAACTTGAGAGTGCTCCCGAACTTCAGCCCTTCCCGTAAGTGCCTCCCACGCTCGCCACGCTGCCGGAAAACCGACGTAATGGAGTTCTGCATCACCATCGAAGCCAGGGCGAAGAGGAACACAACCGCAATGATCATGCCGTAGAATCCGGACTTTCCCTTGAAGAACGGGAACAGCCATAGCAGGCCCTTACGCGTGAACCGGTTATGAAGGTGAGATCGGGCGGCGGCACTGCCACCGGCGCCGGCGGTGGTCCTCGGAAGTTGTCGATCGGAGGAAGAGGCGCGCTGGCGGTCAGAGTGTTGGTATTGATGGTGGCTAGGGTTCCGCTTGACGGGGAGTCGACCTCGGATCGAGTGAAATCCCACGTCACTGCCGTTGCCGGCGTCGTCGATCTCCGGCTGCGACGACGCGTTTCGGGACGATGCGTACATAATGGAGAAGATTTGTATTTTGTTTTGTGTTTTCCCGGGAAAGTGAAGGAAAATGTGTGTGTGTTATTTGCAGAGAAGAAAAAGGAGTAGTAGTGATTGAAGAGGTTGCATTGATGTATTGTTTCTTTTTGGGTAAATTTCACTTTCGATTTGGTTTGCTTCTTTTTCTTTCTATTCTACCCAGTTTTTGTCAACCTTTGTTGTTAATGTCATGTGAGTGATGAATTGAAAATGAAAAGGAACCCACTCTATCTCTCTCCCTCCCTCCTCACTCGCTTTCTCTTGTCATTTTCTTTTATAATTTTCGGATATAATGCCCCCACTCGCTATTCATTTGGTCAATAAAAAATAATTATTTTTGTTAATATAATATTAAAGAATTAAATGTATATACAAATTTATTTTATATTAATAATATATTAAAATTAAATTTTAATTTAAATATAAATAAATATTTAAAATTCAAGAATGGATTAATAGTGTATGTCTAATATAATATAACAATTAAATTAACTGTGGTCAAATCCAACCAAGTTGAATGTGAATAATCGAATTTTTTTCAAGTTTTGAAAATAATAAATTTTTTTATAAATTATATATAATAAAAAATATTTTAGGAAAAATGTGTATAATTTTTTTAAAATCTCTTTATCATATATTTTATAAATAAAATTTTACTATTTATGTGATTTAAATTCTAGATCTCTTAATTAAAATAATAAAAAAATCTTAACTAATTTTATATTTATAATCAGGGCAATTTACGTAATTAAATAAATATGTTGAATCATTTACTCATATACACAAAACACAAACTTATTACGTGCATGTACAATTTAGATGATTAGGTAAATCGTGGGAGCCAACTACAGTTTCTACTATCCACATAAACTGTGGTTGGCAGGCACGGATTACGCATGGAAAACAATGGCTGTAAACCGTGGCTGAGTCCCACGGATTAGGAAGGGAAACTGATGGGCATAAACTGTGGGTGTCTACCACGGTTTATGAAGAGGATGCAATGAACGTAAACCCCCTTACTTCCCACGGTTTATGTTTGTAGTAGTATAAATACATAATCCATTGATGCTAAGGACGGATTATTTGGGAGGAAACAAAAATTTTGAAGCTTGTTCGTGGTTGAGAGAGTTTGAGAGAGAGGGTTGTAAGTTTGGTGAGGTTTGGGTGGTGGAGTTATGGAGGATAAAACTCGCTTGTACCGACTAAATGGCATTGCTCACGTGGCTGGATTCATCGATGACGAGGTTAGTTATGATTATTAATATTATTATTATTATTATTATTATTATTTGTATAAGTATTATTATTTTATAATTATTATTGTAGTCAAGTTATTTTATTAATTTTATTTTCATTGTTATTATAAATTGATAGTAGTGGTAGGGATAATGTAACTATTATTATTTTTTGTTACTATTATGATAATGGTAGTTATCATTATTACTTTTATTTTTATTAGTAATGGGAGCTGTTAGTATTATAAATATTGTTATTGTTAGTAGAGTTATTCTTGTTGGTATTGTTATTATTCCTATTGCTTCGTGTTTGTTGTAACTATTATTAAAGAAAATAGAAAACCAATGTCGGTGTCTAATTATTTTTTTCTAAATTATGTTTGATGTTATTAGTATTGGTCGTATGTTGAGGGAATTTGTTACCGACATTTTGCAGCCTACTAGGGTTATTAGTGGCGTGAGGAGACAACAGAATATGCCTTTACACGAGCGGATCATACCGTATCTGGAGACTGCGGGGTTGTATCATTTGGCTAGGCTGAACAGTCATTGGTTCTGGGTTGATGAGCCTCTACTTAGCGCATTTATTGAGCGGTGGCGTCCTGAGACCCACACCTTCCACATGTCCTTTGGTGAGTGCACTATCACTTTGCAAGATGTGGCATATCAGCTTGGTTTGCCGATCGATTGGGAGCCTGTTAGTGGGTGCCTGACTGACTTTGAGAGTCTGATGGAACACGGAAGACCGGCATGGATCTAGTTTCGCGAGTTGTTTGGGGAGTTACCTCCGCAAAATAAAGTAAAGCAGATGACAGTGTGCTACACATGGTTCCACGATAGGTTCTGGGTTCTCCCAGCAGATGCTAGTGAGGAGACCGTGCGTATATACGTGCGTGCTTATATTGTGATGTTGTTGTCTTCTCAGCTGTTTGCGGACAAGAATGAAAATCGGGTCCACTTCGCTGGTTGCCTTATTTGGCATCGTTGGACGAGTTGGGGAGATATAGCTGGGGCTCGGCGGCACTGGCCTGGTTGTATAGATGCCTCTGTCATGGGACAAACAGAAATGTTGTTAACTTGGCAGGGGCGCTACAGCTTCTACAGTCTTGGATTTTCTGGAGGTTTCCCATTCTGAGGCCTAGTAGGTTTCATGGATTCGGGTTTCCGCTTGCATCCAGGTACCGTTTAATATTTTCGTTTCATAACTTGTTCAACATCATGTGTTCTTCTTTGTTAGGATATGATTTCAATTAAAATTGTAGGTGGGTTACATATCTACCGAGAAACGATGCAGTGGGTCAAAGAGTCGTCTTTGCACGCCTTTTGTTGGATCGATTGCGTGTTCACGATGTGAGTCATTTAGTTATTGCTCTTACTTGGACTGGTTTAGATTATATTTTATGGTCTGGCTTTAAGTGTCATTTTTTCGATACAGTTTGTGTGGGAGCCTTATTCCTCTGCCGAGGTTGCTGCTGTTATTCATCCGGAGATACTAGTTGACGAGCACCGTAGGCTATGGACGGCCATCACTAGCCTGATATATTTTGCTGCGATTGAGTGGCATCAGGTGGATAGGGTGCTACCTCAGTTCGGCGGTGTTCAGCATCTTTCCTAGCCGGCTCTGAACATAGATTGGCTACATGCCAAGGATGGCAGTGGTGGAGACCGATGGTTCCCCAGATATTTTTAGGAGTGGCACGGATATTAGGAGAACCAGCTTTATTCAGTCATACCGGTCGATTGAGTCCTTGACCCCGGTCCATCAGCTGAGTACTTGAACTGGTGGTGTCGTATGGCCCACAGATTCCTATCTCCAGATGTTGCATTTCAGGATCCGAGGCTGATTGTGTTGACTGAGGAGGCTCTTCACAAAGGGTCGTCCCAGGCCCCCTCCAGGGTACAGGTTTACGACAGACCAGATAACAGGCGAGTCGATCGGCATCGCCGTATAGGCACCCGTACCACGGATCGAGATTGGCGATGGCTGGACGATCGTTTGGATGAAGACCAACCCGCTGCTGATGACGGAGATGTGATGGATTATCGTGTTCCTCGTCGTAGAGCCAAACAACAGCCTGCCCAGGATGGTCATGGACAGGCACGAGGTCGAGGACCTTCCGTTGAGAATGAGGGTACTCAGCACGGTGTTCGTGATGATGTTGGTGGTTTGGCTTCAGGGATGGATCAGCCCACCTACGACGTGGGCAGTAGCTCTCAGCTGTTTGGGAGTTTCGAGCCACAGGCATTTGCTGAGTTTACAACCGCTGCTGTCGGGATGGACATCAATGATCCTGTTACTCAGTCAGAGTTCTTTAGGGATATAGCAGACATGCTCAGGGCTGACGATGCGGCCCATTATAGGCCACAGATGCCTGAGGTTCATTCCCAGTTTGCTGATCACCAGCCACCTATTCCCGATGTTCAGCCTCAGTTGGCCGTTGACCTCAACGAGCCTGCAGCATCTCCTTCTGACCCATGGTTCACGTTAGGAGGGACACCAGCTTCAGCATTCAGCGCCGTTCCCCGAGAGACAGCAGCACCAGAGGCGGACCAGAGACCAAGGAGGGTGAGGCGTCCTCCTTTGTGTGGCACCGGAGGTCACCTGCTTGGTCATTTCGACGATGATGAGAGTGGCACCATTGAGGATTCTGATTAGTTATGTCTTATATTCAGTCCCCTCGTCCCATGTTGTTTTATGTACTTAGAATGATGTTTAGGGTTATATGTATCGGAATTGTGTGAAATATTATCTGCTATTTATTTGATATTTATATACGTTTGAGCTTCTATGGTTTCGACCTATTTCGTCACAAATACCACGCGTGATGTAAATCATACCAAAGTGATTCAAATAAACATGTAAAAGAAACGAACTTATGATTATGAATTTAGTACACTAAACAAACATTTTGACATTCATTCACTTCTCATAAACCGTTGCAACTCACAAAGGTTTATGGCCATTCAAACTCCTATATAAACCGTGGCTGGTAGCAAGGTTTTATGTACATTTTCCTACCTCAATAAACTGTGGTAGGCAGCCACGGTTTATGATAATTCTCGTTCGCATGTAATCCGTCCCTGCCAGCCATGGTTTATGTGGACAGTAGAAACCGTGGTTAGCTCCCACGGTTTACCTAATAATCTAAATTGCACATGCACATAACAAGTTTGTGTTTTGTGTATATGGGTAAATGATTCAACAGATTTATTTAATTATGTAAATTTCCCTTATAATCATTATACACATTTAATTTATAAAAAAATAAATAATATTATACATATAAAATTATAGACAAAATAAACCTATGCAAGAAGTTAATTAAATAATCAACTATTTTGTGTACACATAAAAAAAATCAATAAATTAATTATCAATATAAAATATATGTTAAAATATAAAATATATATTAAAAATTAACTAAACAATATATATTATACAAAAATATATGATTGATTTAGTAGCTAATGTTTTTAAAGATGTTGAGATAAAAATATAACTATTTATTATTTTATTTTTTTCTATAAAATGACAATCCTTTGTTATAAGTATAAATTAGAGTAACTGTCTAAATTAGTTCCCAAAAATTTTAAAAGCGGACATTTTGGCCCTAACAAAATAATATATATATATATATATAAATTAATCTCTAATATTTTTCTCGATCAGACATAACAATTTTCTTTCATTTTTTGATGTGATTTACTAACAGAGAATGCTGAGTTGCCACATAAACTCGTACATATGGCAATTAAGTGTCCACATACGCTAGATGGACAAAACAGCCCTTGATTTAAAAAACGCCGTCATATTAAGAATTCTCATAATGGAAGTGCCGTTTTTCCTCCTCAAAACTCTTCATGAAACCCTCATTCTTCATTTGCAAGAATCGAAACATCCAAGTTCAGTTTCAATGTCCACCTCCTCGAGAACGACATCGTTTATAGGGACGCTCCGCCAAGCCAACACAATCCATGAACTCAGGCTCTAAAGTGAGGAAGAGAAGAAAAAAATTAATGCAAGACCAAAACATTGAAAGACGAAATAGAGAAGTACGACCACGACCTCTGTTTTTCTCAGGAATTCCATAAATTTTTTAATAAGACTCTGAAAAAAATTGTATCATCGGATTAAGAAAGCAGGAACCAAAAACAGCTTCTAGAATGTAGCAGTGCTGCTGTTGTTCTTGACAATTTTAAACCACAAGAGAAAGGGTGGTCAATAGAAAAAGAGCGTGTGTCGAAGAGGAATCCGATAAGGACGTAAAGGTGGTGGCCAAAGGAACTGTGGTGAAGTTGACCTGAGGGTTGCAAGGTATGGGCGGAAGAGTGCACCATACATGATTCTGTGAGTCAAAGAGAAAGGGAAAAACGATGGATGGGTCCTGTGAGAAGATGCAGAGGAGGAGATTGCGACGGTGGTGGAGGTGAGTAGAGAAGAAGGGCTTCAAAAAGAGGATGTGGTTCCATGAAGGTTGAAGAAATGTAACTTTTACTCTTCCACTTTACTCCATATCTCAAAATAGATAGGGATCAATTTGTCAATAAAGACATCTGTACATGTTACCAAACTCGTTAGATACTAAGCGTACCACCTCAACATTTTTGGATGGTCTCAAACGAAAAAATCATGCGAGAGACTATTATATCTAACGGTAAAAATATTAAGAATTAATTGTGTAATTTTTTTAAACTAAAATATTTACTTTTAAAATTTTTTAGAACTGATTTAAATAATTACTCTATAAATTATTATTAACATATATTATATCTTCTTAATGCTTAAAGATATTTTTAATTTCTTTTTTTTAGTAAAAAAGTTTTTCCTTCTTCTCTAACCGTGGAAAAAGCCAAAGATAATCTCGAAAGTATTGTCGTATCCACTCCAAATTTGGAAGTAATAACCCTCATTCCACATCCTTTCTTTTTCTCTGATTTTCTACTGATACTATTATTCATTTTCTTTTTCTCTCATGCATCTTAGGCTATCCTCTTCTGACTCGGTGGTTCTACCAATTTCTTCTTCTTTCTTTTTCCTCTCTCCTTTGTCCCATTTTTATCTATTTTTTTTATTTTTGTTTTTTGGCTTTCTTTTTCTTTTTTTTATCTCTCTTTTAAAAATTTAGATCTCAATAATTCTAGTGATTAATTTTTTCTCTCTTAATGTTATTCTTTTTATGGATATTTTGATTTTAGTGTTATAAATTTTTAAAATAAAAAAATATTTAAAAAAAGTTTTAGTCAATAAAAATAATTACATATCAAAAGAATATTTAGATTTATTCAAAAAAATAAAAATATATCATATTATGTTTTTACCTATTAAATTTTTTTATAATTAAATATTGTGTCTTCTCTTATTTATAGGTCAATCTAACGAATATTATCCTTTTTTTTTCAATTGCAGAACTAATATTTTTTTTATATCTATAAATACTATTTAGCTATTTCTATAAATAAAAGTTTTTTCCTCGGTTTAAAAAAGAAATAGATGTTTTCAATTTGATTTGCAGATTTCATTTATTCTAATTTTATTACTAATCAATTTATTTTTTCACTTTTATCCAACTTTCTTTATCATCATCTCTATAATCTCTCTTCCAAGTTCTAATTCCACCATTGCTACCAAAAGCCGGATTTTTTATTTAAACAAATAAATTAATTATAATAATTATCGAAATAAATAATTTAAAAAATATTAAAATTAAAATAATAAAAAATATTAATATTATCAATAATCTAAACTTTTAACATGTAATTAGTACATATCCATTTTAATTTCTTCTACCAACTTTTTTATGTACTAGTTGCATCTTAAAAATTTGAATTATTGATAATATTAATATTTTTTATTATTTTATTTTTTTAAAAAAATACATGTATCATGTAAAATTATCTTTATAGTGTAAATGAAATAAGAGAAATATTTATTTTGATAAATATTTTTTAAATTATTTATTTTAGTAATTATTATAATTAATTTATTTATTTAAATAAAAAATCTACCAAAAGCCCTATGACATGTCCTTTCTTTTCTTCCTAACCAACTCTGCTGCTTTCACTGCCGCCACATGCACTGAGCCCCACAATCCAATCTCACCCAGTAACACCATTTCTTCTATATAGAATATGCGATTATTTTTATTGAAAATTAAATCAATTTTTATTAGTTAATATTAATTATATTTTTTAAATTATTTATTCACTTTTTAATTGATTTTGAAATTAGTATTAGAATTTAGATTTAATGAAAGGATAAATATAAAGTTACAATGCTAAAAAAATCACAAATATTAATTGAAAAATAACTCATTTTTAGTTAAATTATTTTACTCATTTATTATTTATCTTTAATTTAATCCTGCCCATTCTTAACTACATTTTTCTTGTTACATTATAATATATTCAATTACTTTAAACAGATTGATATTGATTTTTTTAAAAAAAAAGAAAAGAGAATAAAGAACAAATGAATTTTAATTAAAAATTTTCTGTGTATAATAAAAGGTAATTGTCTTTATATATAAATATATGTTAATTTACATACTTTTAATATATATTATATAAATAATTGATTTGGTAATTAATTTGTTGTATATGTATAATATTATTATTATTTTTTAATTTAACAATAAAAAGTTTGGATTCATTATTATAATAATGATTATTTTTACTTGATGTGTGTCTTGTTTTCGTATTTAGAAAAGTTAGCTAACGAAAGATGAAAACATAGATCGAGATCTTCATCACCATAATTAAACGATAAATCATAGTAACAATGATGGACTTAAAATTGACAAATCAATAGTTTTTTAACTTTTTATTGAATTAAATCTTATTCATAATTTAGGGGTGTTCATAGATCAGATTTAATCTGCATATCTGTAGTGTTTATTTGAATTCGATCCGAAAATTACGAATATAGATCTGATCTACAAAGCTATCGGATAAGATCGGATTTGATCCGCACACTAATAACATCGTATTCGCAAAAATAAAAAATAAATGAGTAAATATTTTTGTTAAGTTTTATTTAATTATTTTAATTAATAATTATTATATATATTGTATTATTTTAATTTATTATTTTAAAAAAAATTTAATATTATTTTAAAAGTAAATACATTTAAAAAAATAAAAAAATAGATTTTATTGATATTTATTTAATAAAAATAAATCTTTAAAAATATTTTTGTGTTTTGCGAATATATTTGATATTCGATTCAATCCAATCTGATAATTTTATTACAAATCGGATCGTTCCTCCTTATCCATATAT
This sequence comes from Arachis duranensis, assembly GCF_000817695.3. Classification (NCBI taxonomy): domain Eukaryota; kingdom Viridiplantae; phylum Streptophyta; class Magnoliopsida; order Fabales; family Fabaceae; genus Arachis; species Arachis duranensis. The sequence continues at coordinate 105,888,114 of NC_029780.3, forward strand.
GTTCCCTCGATTGGCTAATGGGCCAAATAGAAAATTAGGAACATCGAAATCCCCCTTTTATTTTAGTTTTTATTCTTATTATAAATTTCAATGAATTGTATGCATGTTAAGTATGAAAACCTATAGTTTATGGTTATTTATGGTCTTTAGTCTCAACTTAGGGAAGTGTTGAGTGCGAGATGAGAGACTATGCACGAGAGTGAGAGATGTAGAGACCATAAAAATTTTTCTATTAAAGTTATTACTTTTAAAAAATTTTAAATTTGTACTTTTAATAAATACGTTTAAGTATATTAAAAAGTTCAACTATTTAATATTTTTATAATTTTTTCATTGAATATCTTAACTAGTGTCTTTAAAGTATTTATTAACAAAATTTATAAATATATAATTTCAATTTCACATTAATTAAAAACCAGCTTTTGGAAGGTGGAGTT
>NC_029780.3:105888688-105895168 GCF_000817695.3 Arachis duranensis
CCAACCAATAATTGTGGATCATTTAAAATTTCTACCCTAATTTGTTTTTCACTAGTGTTTTTTCAAACTAATTAACATACTTCAAAATTCTCATATTTTATAATTTTACTCACATTTAATTTACTGAATAATATTAAAATAGTAAATGATTATAACTTATTGTCCCTTAAATTAGAATAATGATATTCACATGGAAAGGGACTAGTCGTTTGAGAATTGAATTGAAACCACAAGAATAGGCACTAGCATCATGAATAATGTTAGTTAGTTAAGTTATGGACATGACAAGACTTAAAAACTAAACAGACACATCTAACTACTAACGATTCTATGGTCCGAAACTACCTTGTATGTCACACTACATCCTGGTCAAATGGTTAATGAATGCTCAATCTTCTTCTATTAATTACTACTACCCCTACTCTACTGTTTTTTGTTATTTTTTTATGTCCACTTTATTATTTGTGAAGAAAATTGTTTTTATTGTGCTAGCAAATCTGTTGTTTAACCGGAAAATAATGCATTTTCATGGTTTACGAGTCTGTAGTGAAATGTAGAATTTGTCAAATCGCTCCCGATAATTTTTTTAATTATTTTAATTAACAAACTCAAATTGCGCAATGTTTTTTTTTTTACAAAAAAAATGTGGACAAATTCCTCCGTTTTGGTTTAAAATTAAATAAAATAAAAAAGGAAAGTCACCAAAAAAATAAAATAAAAAAGGAAGGATGTCGAAAATGCCTCTACGATATCGGTCTTTTTTATTTTTATTTTTTAAAAAGATAGAAATCGTTCGACACTTTTTTTATTTTTAATATTGGAATAACAATGGTGTTCTTTTAAATTGTGATCACCTGTGGTATTTTTTTAAAATGTGGGATAATTTAATGTATAGAGTACAAATTGGACCGTCCGATTTCTGTACTCAAACCGTCCGATTTGTGTTAAAAAATTAAAAAAATTTGAAGTACACAAATCGGACAATCCGATTTGTATATTTTCACAAATTTAAAAAACACAAAAAATTACAATGTTAAAGTATATCACCACTTCTACTTCTATAACAAAAAAAATTAGCCATAATTCAAGTGAATTTATTTTTTTAATTCATTTTTATATTCTAGTTAAATTTAAAAAAAAATCAATATTTTTAGTTTAGAAAACAAGCCCTATATATATAAAAAAAGATAAATCACATATTTAAATAAATTAAAATTTAAAATTATTCAAATGTAATAAATGAAAATTGATTACATTTGGTTGTAGCACTTTATGGTATTTTTTTCTCTTAACTTATATTCAAATGCAAAATTACCCATGGTTTTTCTCTTGGTAATTTGTATTTAGTCGTAGTGGTGTATGAATTTTGTCTTTTAATGTAAATTGTGATCGGGTATAGCGGTATATATAGTTTTTTTTTTTGAAAATTCAGGTGCCGACTTCAGGTGAAGTTGATATCTGAGAGTTATTAGACGAAAATTTAATCAAATCAGTTAAATTATCTAACAATTTTCAGGTATCAACTTCACCTGAGTTTTCATTTTTTTTTTAAATTGTCTTTGGCCTTTAGCAATTTATATAGACTTGATACATATAGTTCAATAGTAACTAATTTTCATTTATTGTATTTGGATAATTTTAAACTTTAATTTATTTAAATATGTTATTTATTCTATAATAAAAATTAGCCATTATTTGTTAATTAATGCTCTATATGTACAAATACAAAATTTAAAACGGAAAACTTTTATATTGTAAATATTTTTTTAATGAATACTATACATTTAAAATTTTTTTGTTTAAGTATAATTATGTTGGTCTAACATCAACAAAAATCAATGATAAATAATATTATTTTCAAATTTTATTGCTTAATTTGATTAGACATAAAAATTATAGCATTACTTATTTCTAATATATTAAACAAACAAGAATTTAATTGTTTAATTTTTATATTTTTAACTAGTGATTTTAGAATATGAATTAGATAGATATATTTTTGAGAAAAAATTCTAAACGGTCTTTAAAAATTACCTCAAAAGACAACAAGACCTTCAACTAAAAAAAAAAAAAAAGAGAAAAGGACAAATAAGTCTATGACATTTTTTTGCGAACATTTTAGTCCCCAAAGATTGGAACATATATTTATATCCCTGTCCCTTTCAAAATGTGGACAAATTTATCCCCATTGAAGTGACTCCGTTGAATCTGACGGAAGAGTCTGACATGGCTCTCGTGGCGCTGACCTAGCCGTTACGGGAGCACATGTGGCATGTAACTTTTTAAAATAGGACATATTAGTCCTTTCACACCAAAACATGAAACTTTTTAAAACATGACATATTAATCTTCCCACACCAAAATGACGCCGTTTCACCCAGACAAAAATCTTTTAAATTTATGAGTCATAATCCTTTGAATGCACAAAAAAGGTGAAGTAGGTGAAGTGGGTGGTGCGGTATTTTATAACCCACAAACTAACCGGCAAGTGCACCGGGTCGTACCAAGTAATACCTTACGTGAGTAAGGGGCGATTCCACCAGGATTGATGGACTAAGCAATAATGGTTAAGTGATTGGCTTAGTTAGACAAGTAGAAAAGGGTTTTGAGATATTCAAAAAGTTTAAGTTCGAACTCAGAATATCAAAAGAAAAAATAAATAAGTTGGGAATAAAATATTGAGAAAACAGTTAAGGTTTTAGAGTTATCTATTTTTTCGGATTGATTTTCCTTACTAACTATTTTAATCATGCAAGATTTAATTCATGGCAAACTAGATGTAACTAGACCCTAATTTCTTAGACCTTCATAGTCTCCTCTAAAATTTATTAATTGCCAATTCCTTGGTCAATTAATTCTAATTAGAAGGTGATAATCAAATTCCAGTTTATATGCCACAAGAATCCTAATTATCAAAAAATAAGGGAATTATATGTCACGTATCCCATTAAATACAAACAATTAGAAATTCAGGATAATATGTTTTCAAGCTGTTGTTCAAATAAAGAGCTTTTCCAAGTTTTACAAGAACTTAAATAGAAAGAGGGTCATACTTCTGTTCCACTCAAATTCATAAAATAAAGAACGAAAACAATTATTGAAATATAAATCAAAACATGAATTAAATTAGAAAGATCAAATGAATAAATCCATACAAATAGACAGAGCTCCTAACCTTAACAATGGAAGATTAGTTGCTCATGGAATGTGGAATGTAAAATTTTATAGAATTCACTAATGGAATCCCCCCTTATGGAACCTCCTTATAGAAGAGAAGTCTCTCCTTTTTATAAATAATCCTAATTAATTTAAAATCTAATATCTAAAATTAACATAATATATTTTCTTATTTTCAAATTCAAATTTAAATTTAAATCAGAATTAACTAACTACTCCGCGTCTTATAACGTGGGGACCACTTGGCTTCACTGGATCCGCGCTTAACATGGGTGCTAAAATGGGGCCCAGAAATCACCCCAGCATTTTCTGTGTTTTCTGCACGTGGCGCATGTCACGTGTACGTGTCAGTCATGCGTACGCGTCGATGGCCTTTTTCGCAAGTCACGCGGACGCGTCGGTCACGCGCACGCATCGCTGAGCAGATCTGAAAAATCACACGTACGCGTTGCCATGGATACCTCCAAATCACACGCACGCGTCAGGCACGCGTGCGCGTCACTCCTCGCTGCCATCTCCTTTGATTTTTGTGCTGCAGAAACTCCATCAAATCCAGTCGAATGCTACCTAAAATAAACAAAATTGCGAAAGACTCAAAGTAGCATCCATATTGGCTAAAAGATAATTAATTCTTTATTAAACTCAACAAATTAGATGCAAATTCACTGGGAAAAGATAGGAAAGATGCTCACGCATCACAACACCAAACTTAAACTGTTGCTTGTCCTCAAGCAACCAAAACTGATATAAGCTTAGGATGTGAATTTGCATGAGAATGAGAGTTCGATTAAGCTCGTGTCTCTTCTTATAGTGGGATTTACAACTGCAATCCTGAATAGTTTTGGCATTTCACGTTATCCTTTGAAGTTCAGAATGATTGGAATCCATAGGAACTCAGAATTCAGATAGTGTTATTGATTCTCCTAATTAATTTAAAATCTAATATCTAAAATTAAGATAATATCTTTTCCTATTTTCAAATTCAAATTTGAATTTAAATCAGAATTAACTAACTACTCTGCGTCTTGTAACGTGGGGACCACTTGGCTTCACTGAATCCGCGCCTAACTTGGGTGCTAAAATGGGGCCCAAAAATCACCCCCGGCGTTTTCTGCACGTGGCGCATGTCACGCGTACGCGTCGATGGTCTTTTTCACAAGTCACGCAGACACGTCGGTCACGCGCATGCGTTGCTAAGCAGATCTGAAAAATCACGCATATGCGTCTGCCATCTCCTTTGATTTTTGTGCTGCAGAAACTCCATCAAATCCAGTCGAATGCTACCTAAAATAAACAAAATTGCGAAAGACTCAAAGTAGCATCCATATTGGCTAAAAGATAATTAATTCTTTATTAAACTCGACAAATTAGATGCAAATTCACTAGGAAAAGATAGAAAATATGCTCACGCATCAGTGGGTCCCTGTCCTCAGCCACCTCTAACTCCTTCCTCAACCTCTAACCATCTCCCTGCCACCTTCACATCCCTCAACAGCCTCCTCTTCCTCTCCAACACTGCTCTCCAAGTTATTCCTCCCTCTCCCAACCTCATCACATGCCCCTTTAACCCTAACCACCTCCTGCCCCCTGACTCCCTCTTCCACCACCACCTACGCTGTTCCTCCTCTCCTTGCCCCATCCCCTTCCTTCTCCACTCCCCCATTTATCCTAACACATTCTACGCCCCTCCCAATCTCACCCTCTCACTTCTTCGTGCCGTTTTAGGTTTAGGATTTGCGAAGGAGCGTGACTTAGTGTGAATAATAGCGAACTCACCTCAATACAGCGTCGCAATAGACTCACCTACATAGAAGGAGACGGTGTTCATGATGGCTCACATGAGGAGGTGGAAGAAGGATTCGGCGTTCTTCAAGAAAGCGAAGAAGCTCTTCGTCGTTGGCATTTTGCACATTTGTGCTCTCTCCGATGGTGCTAGGGTTGGTGTTATTGTTTATCGTTTTGTTCCCAAGGATTTGATTGCTCTTTCAGAAGTGTGAAGTTTCAACCATAATTCCATGTTTCATTTCAAATTTTCATATTTTTGGTATAGCTTCTATAACTGTTGATTAAGTACAACGTAGCTTCTCTTTTTACTTTGTTTTAAGGTGGTTAAGCATTTGGTTCAAATTTTTTGAAATAGCTCTGGTAGCTTTTAATGTTTGCTTCTGCCAATTGGTGAAGCTTAATATTGGTCAAATTCTGCTTTGAGTAGTTGAAATGTATTAGTTTTTGGCATTTGATAATTTGTTGAGGAAGAAACTGTATTAGTCTTCTCAAATCAAATTCTTCCTTTGTGGGGTTTGTTAGAAATTGTTAACAGAAATTAGTAACTGAGTTGTAATTGGCTGATTAATTATAGTTTTATTGGTATATAAAAATCTATTGTATCAAATTATATTCATCTTTTATTGTTCTCTCAATATATAACCCTCTTTGATTTTGTCTCAATTCTCAAAATTCTATGATGGCTACCATGGTTTTGATTTTTTATTGTTTCAATTCTCAAAATTTTGTGGTAAAGTCTGGTTGGTTTGATATCGCATTTAACTTTATGAAAATAACTGTATGCTTCTATGAAGAGTTTTTGATAGCTCATAGTACAATTTAGGAGTATGTCATAAGCAAAAATGCTTTTTTTGCTTTGATGATATACATAAGGTTCTAATTGGGGATGCAAATCCAGCAGTTATCTATAACAATATATAATGTCAATACATGGGAGTTTGGTGTCTAATTTTCTATTTTCTATTTTAACCCTACTAACATAATTCAAAAATATTTTATAGTTATCTTATTTCATTAACATATTTCACTAACAATTAAAAAACTCACGCGTAACTTCTATTCAATTCTTTACTCCCACAATCTCTCTTTTTTATTTTTTTTTATTTTGTTCTGATTCTTCTTTATCTTATGAATTCTTCTATATACGGCACAATTATTTAAATGAGTTTTTGTGACATCTTAAACTAGGTAAGGATGATGTCAAAAGATTTATTTTCGTGGCCATATATGAAATGAGAAAAAGAATAATTAAAAGTCAACAAGTGTTTAACCAGTGGTGTTAAATAGTTTTTTTGTATAAATCTTATTATATTATGAGGTATTCATTTAAATTATATTTTGTTTAATTTTATATTAGTCTTTGTTTGTATAGTGTTGTTTTGAGTATGTCTGTAAGTACTGTATTCTGATGGTCTGTCCAGTAGTTTAGCCTCATTCTAATTATTCTATTAAAATTTTTTTTTGTAATCATATTATATATATATATATATATATATTATTTCCTCTATTCTACTGTTT
>NC_029780.3:105895279-105901752 GCF_000817695.3 Arachis duranensis
TTGACCTCTTAATACACTTTATTATATTTTTTTTGCTGCCATTATTTTGTTTACCTTTAACGCCATCGATTTTATTACATCCATGGTTACAAATTTCATTTAGTTTTATTGCAGTTACTACATTCACGTATGACTTTCACCTATTTTTTTTTTTAATTTACTTACCCAATTAATATTTTTATCATTCTTTTACCTTTTTAATTTGCCCCCAATATTTCACGTACAAAGATAGTGTTCTATCCTTTTCTCTTACCAAGGAAGAACTATTTTTTTCCATATTATATGTATTCATTATTTTTTTTAAATATATCTATACCTATCAATGATAAATTGAAAAAGTTTAATATTTTATTAAATTCATTTTTTTCTTTTTTAAATTACTTCATATGGGATAATATTATTTTTTTAATTTTTAAATTATTAATTATACAACTTTATATGAGATAATATTATTTTTAATTCTTAAATTATTAATTATACAGAGTATTATATTTAAAATTTGAGTACATGAATATTTATTTTTAAATTAAACTAAAATAAATGAATTATATTACAAAAATATAATTTATTTTGACTTCTATAATATCATTTGTTTGGCATATGGCACTATTTATTTGATTAACATATAAAAGATGTAACATATAAATACTTGGTGATAAATAATTAATTAATTATTTTTAATAATTAATTACAGTGGAGTGAAGAAAAAAACGAGAAAGAACAAAATAATATAATAATCGCGACTAGACAATGACAGGTATGTGTACAGAAAATAAGAATAAGAAAAAGAATAGTGTTTGATATAATAAGGGGATATAATAAAAATTATAAATTAATAATTTTGAAAAATAATGAAATTAAAAAATTTTAAAAATTAAATATAAAATTAAAAAAAATATTTTTTTATCAATTAGAAATATGTATGAAGATAAAGAGTCATTTGAATATAAATTTTTATCTCAACTTCACATTAAATACTGTTAAAAATAAATAATTAAACTTAATAACATTTATAAATAGTTAATTTATAAATAATGTTTCTAAATTTTTATTTTGATTTTGTTATGCATAATAACAACATAATAAATTATTTAATATCTTATTTAATTTAAATTTATAAATTTTATACATTCTAAAAGTTAATTTGATAATTTAGGTAAAAATTTTAAATATTTTATGTCTTACTTTTTTTAGCGAAACTTCAACAACTCATACAAGTTTAAAGAATACATGGCTATAAATCAAAGTGATAGACAATATTAAAAAGTTACGATAATAATACTTGGTGATAATTAATTACGAACGGTTGGGTGAAGAGAAGATGGAAGGAGAAAGAAAAAACGAGAAAGAAGAACAAGGTAATATATAATAATAATAATAATAATGGCGATGAGACAATGACATATAGGTATGTGTATAGAAAATAATAGCAAGAGAAAGAATAATGTTTGATATAGTAAGGGATATAATAAAAATATAAATTAATAATTTTAAAAAAATAATAAAATTAAAGATAATTTAAAAAATTAAATAAAATAAAATATTTTTTAACAATTGAAATTATGCATGAAGATAAAGAGTGCTTTAAATATAAATTTTTATCTTGGTTTCAAATTAAATACTAATTAAAATAAATAATTAAACTTAATAATGTTTATAAATAGTTAATTTGTAAATAATGTTTCTAAATTTTTATTTTGATTTTGTTACACATCATTTTTTATTGAATAATCTTGAAGGGTTTATATATTTATTTTTATGGTCAATAAATCTAAATAATTTTTCAAGAGTAAAAAAATTATTGATAAGAAGATGTATGATGAATTACGAAAATACACAATTTTTATACTCTCCTATTTTATTTATTAATTATTATTATATTTTGATATTTAAAAACGAAAAAATAAGCATTTTCATTTATTCTATTTTTTTACTATTTATAAAAAAATGAAGACTTCTTCGTATTTAGATTCATATTTTGATCTACCACTTAAAAAAAATAAAACAAATATAAATATCCATGACATTTAAGTAAAAATTATCTTTTACAAATAACTAATATGTATTTTGGTTTATATATACTCTTTTTGAATTAGAATAATGTTATTATCATTTTTTTTGAATTATATTTTGGTTTATAGTAATTTTAATTTTAATAAAATATAATATAAATAAAGTCACATCAACATTAAAATAAAAAAAAAAAGAGAGTGGCGAGGGAACCAAAGCTTCTGCCTCATCAATTCCAATCTTGCTTCAGAAACTTTTTGCTTCTTTAGCTCTGCATATTCAATAGAAGATATAGAACTTTATCACAAAATATATTACTCTAGCAAAAAAGATACACAGTTCATTGATGTTGCAGCATAAAAGAAAACTACCCATTAACTCTAGCACAAAAAATATAAAGTTAATTGATGTTGAAACAGAGAAGAAAACTACCAATTAAATTTTGGACAATTATGTTAACTAATTCTAATCAGACTCTTATAAAGAAACATAAAGAAGCAAATTTCGACATCTGTTTTTCTTTTACACATTTGTCAGTCCTCTCCTGCAGCTTTACCTGCTGTTTTTCTACAAAGAGCCACTGAAGATTTCATACTTATTACAAACTATAAGTCTACAACTCATTTTTCATCCAAATTCACAATTCATAGGAAGAATATCACAATTTCTTACTTATCACACTGCTCATGAGCTAATAATATGATAAAAGTGGAGAAGAATATTTATCCTGGGAAACCGAAATTTCGTTGTCTCCTCATAATTAGATCAAAGCAAGATATGTAACCTTTGAAGAAAAAGACTTTTGCTAGTCTTTTGCGAGTCTTTTGTTATTAGCAAAACATAATCATCCATGTTTATCAAGCACACAATTATATTTGGCATAGTATCTCAATATGCCGCTCAAAGAAAACTTCTTTAATACAATATCATAAAATTATTTGGCACCCAATAGTGTTTCCTTTCGTCAACTTTTTTCAATTTTAATTTCAAAATTGCATAGATGCATAGAACTACAATAGGACTTAATTAAACTACATTGCAGCAATATGATTAATCAGAACAGCATAAAATACTTTACTTTCAATATACTCATTTAAAAATGCTTTTTAAAACAAATCATTAAAGGACCTTAAGAAACACCAATATTGTTGCCTATTGGAATGCTCTACTTACAATTATAAATATGCAAAAAATGGAATAAATTAAGTTGCTTCGGTTTCATTTCAAACATGCATTTAGCCATTAACTTATTAGTTACAAAACTTCTATTTTATTTTTAGTTGTCATTTTCATACATAACCAATTAACCACAACAAAATACCAACTTCAACACTACAAAATGGACAATTAAGAACACATTCAAACATCAATTATGTACATATCTTGAGACAAATTAAACCAACTTTTTTATCATCACTATCACATTTAAAATGGACAACTTTAAAAAATGAAACACAAAAGAATTGAAAATCGACGAAGAGAGTTTGTACGTACTCTATCAACTAAACTAAATAAATAACTATCATCAATAAAGTTGATTTGCAATTGGTGCCAATTATTGATATGAATAAGAAAGAACTTGTAGATGTATTTTGTCCGATGATTAGGCAATTTTTGAACTAAATATTTGGTTTCTTGAGTATTTTGTGACAGTGTAAATTATGTGTGACAAATTGCCATTCATTCTTTTGCTTAGTGTTTGTTAATGCAGGATTTCTAACAATAGAAACCAAAGAACTAAATAACACTAATATGTGCAACCACAATAACAGCAATGGAATTAAAGGAGGATTAGGTTGTGATACACAGATCAGTATCACTAATCAAATATTCAAAGAGCAATAAAAAGAAAAGAGAAGCAAGGTAATGAAGGAAACTATAAAAGGGTGGCAAAGAATGAAGAGGTTATTATTACGGCCATCAACAGTTAAAATGGTTTACTATCTAATAAACCAAAGAGTATGCCTAATAAAATTCCACGAAGTATTAAACATTATTCATTTTTAGACAGTAATACAGCATTATATGTTAACAATCTGGTACCTTTAATATTCTTTGCCTTTTGAGCTGATAACCCCATACTGTAAGCATAAAGGGTGTCATCAAGATCTGCAAACATCAAAAGAAATATATATATATAAATACTTTATGAAATAAGAATTTATAAAAGTAGAGCGCTAGATCACTAACTTTCTACTATAAGACCACTTTCACTCCAACTTGCAGGATCAGACACCACCATAAGCAGTACCTTTCAACAACATAATGTACTTCTCTGCTCTTCAACAATATTGGAAGTAACTCAACAACAGGATATGGTGTTGAGATCACTATGTCTCACCTGTTGAATTAGTTCTCTTCTCCAAAGCTTTGTTCCAACATCAAAGAAATACTAACTGCACTTCTAGCTGCACATCAACAGATATGCCCGAGTATTCAAAGATTGAACACAACTGTGCAAATATAGAATTATGAAGACAGGAAGGTATTCATCAAATACAAAGGCAGATCCGCAGGCTTTAGCTTTGTCACCTTAGCATGGCAATAAGGTAAAAGGGAAGCTAAAATATACATAAACCTAAACCATACATCTATATCCCTAACACTACCAACTACTAACATAATTGAAAAGGAAAAAGGCCTAACTATGAGCTATCCTCAAATCTAAATCTTTCAGCGCCCTTCTTGCAAATGCTACCTGAATCATCATTTTGATTTTCTTCATCAAGATATGCTTAAATATAAAATTTAGCTTACTTTTAAACAACTAAAATGGTTATTTGGTCAACCTTATCATCTAATACAACAACAATTATAGCATTAAAAAGGATAAGGATCGCCTTTTGAACAAAATTTATATAGCTAAATAGTTAAATTCATTTTAAAATATTTTTTGTTGTTCTTTCTTACTGTTGCTCTCATAATAGCAAATAAAAGGCCTTGCAGAGGAAAAATTAATAAAAAACAAAAGAAAAAAGCATACATATAATCAGAAGCAAAGCATGAATGGTGGTGCAAGTGCTGAGGCAGAGGCAAAGTACTCTGAATTTGTGGAAGTTGATCCTAGCAAACCTGTAAATAGATATTAAAATTGCCAAACCTATAAATGCCTAAGCCACTCAATTTCAAAGGACAAATAGTAACTGAAATGAATTTTTTTACCATATCAATTTCAATAGATAAAAGCAAAGGAAACAAACAGTGACATCAATTTCAAAATTTTGAGCCTGGATACATTTCTAGATTAATTGGCAATCCAAACCAAATATGCATATGATGAAATGCCACAAGAATAAAAAATATTACCTTCCATGCTCTGCCATTCTTCCATATAGCACTATGGCTCCTAGAAACAGAGTATGCTCCTCCTATGTCCATGTTCTCTTTGCTTTGCATTTGCATGTGGTTTTCTTGTCTGCAATTTGAATTCGAATGGAAGAAGGTGGTTATGAGAAGAATGAGAGAAAGATTCAAGTGAGAGACATAATTAGAATTGGATGTGTCCTAAACTCTTCAATAAAATCGATAAATGAAGCCAAGAAGCTAACAATTATTCCTTCAAAGACAAAATTGTTTTATTATATACTAATAATTCGCACCTTGGAGACATCTTTGTCTAAGCTCCTGACAGCGTTGGAAAGCAAAGCATTCTCTTTCACCAAGTAGAACATTTGTCTAAAGCCCAATTTGTCTACTTGACGTTCCAAGATTCAAAATGCACAAAAATGAATACGCATCTAAATATTTAACAAAAAAAGGCTTCAATTTTCTCACTAAATTCCAAACCAAAAAGAATAAAATGGGTATGAGCATACATACAATTCTAGTAAAAGAATATTGTAGTAAGTGTGTATGATTGTGTAACTACTGAATGTTATACATCTACAAATCAATGCTTTCAATGGCATCCTATAAAGCCTCGAATCTTTCAATAGCCGATTTTCAAACTGTATTTATACCATTTCTGGAAGAAATAAATAAATAATACATTCTTTAGCCAAAAATGACTTGTCAAAGAAAAAGAATACCTACCGAGGGTCCATTCTTCTTCCACCTTGGCAGACTCTTTTTCCCTTCCGCAAGAAGAAGCAGTTGAACTAAGCATTGCTATTAAAATGTTTATAACAGCAAAACACAATTTCCTGGAACTCTGTTCTGTGCTTTGTTCGTTGCTATGAACACCAAAACATGAAGTTTAATAAACACTGTTAAAAAAAGTAAAGACTTAAAAAATGAAAAAAGACTGTTTTCAATTAAGTGCTCCTTGAGGCCAAAAATGAAAGCTAACAGTTGGTGAGAGGAAGTGGAAGAGTGGACATCGTTGATGAGCTCTTTAATGGAGGCAAAGGAAGGCTTCATCTGCGCCCCAGAGGCGATGACATTTGCAACTTCTAGCTCTATTCTGATGAGATGAAGATAAAATGAGGAGGACGATCAGAGAAGAGAGAAAAAGGAGAAAGAGT
>NC_029780.3:105901771-105918621 GCF_000817695.3 Arachis duranensis
AAAGAAGATTATGATTCTGATTTCTGTGGGTGAAGGAGAGAGAAGGTACCTTAGAATTTGGGGGGAAAATTGCTGCATCTTTTCCTCGACATCAGGGAATTATTAACCCCAATCATCCAATCACAAGCTAGACGGTGGTTTTCGGATTGCTGCGAGAATGACTCTTTTCAAGTAATTTTATTATTATTATTATTGAGTGATATATATATATATATATAAAAGAATTTAATGAATAAATTTATCATTATTTTTGTTTAAAAAATACAAAAAATATAGTACAATATTATTGTGCAATTAATAATAATAATAATAATAATAATAATAATAATTTTATTTTGTTTTATTTTTGGATGGAGGACTATTATGTCCAACAGAGAAACGTTGGGGATTGATTTGTACATTAGTTTTTCTTGGGGACTAAAATGTCTGTTTTTAAAATCTTTGGGCACTGATCTGGGTAATTACTCTGCCGAAAAATGAACTAGGGACTGATTTGTCCGACGAAGTAAGACCTTGGGGATTGATTTGTGTATTAATTTTTCTTGGGGACTAGAATGTCTGATTTTAAAATCATTGGGGACTGATTTGGGTAATTACTCAAAACTAAGTTGTGTTTTTTGTTAGTGTCTCTGTGTCTCTCCTGTCAGAATAGACACAAAATGCACTAATTTAGTGTCTTTGGACACAATATCTCTCTCCATGTCTCATCTGTCAAATACGATTTTGTGTCTCTGTGTGCTCCCTATAAACAAATGCAGCCTTACATACTGCTATATACGGGTGTTCAAAACCGATCAATTGAACTAAAAAAAACTGAAAATAAAAAATATTGACAACCAAGATAACCAAAAGTAAAGTGTTTTGCGATTTTTTTCTGTGGTTCGATTCGATTTTCGATTCTAGTAGAGAAAATCCTAACTAAACAGAACCGAATCGGTTTTATAACTAAACCCTAAATTTAATTCTCCTAAATAACCTAACTCTAATGACCTCTGCCTCCTCAGTCCTCACTCCTCTCCAGCACCGAAAAAGTTGTCTCTCTCTCTCTCAGTCACAATCCCCTATCAACCTCCCTCTACTCCGTGCCTCCGCCATTGCTGTCGCCGGACAGCACCGACCCTGACTCGCATCCCACGGTCCTGTCCTCTTCCTCTCCCTTCTTCGTAGCGTCGGTCTCTCTCCGTCGTCCTCCCCAGCACGGCTCCATGCAGCACGTCGTCGTCCTCTCCCAGCAACATGCCATCATTCTCCACGGCTCCACGCAGGCCACAACAGCATGCCGTTGTCTTTGTAGTGCCTCTTTCTTTGTCGTCCTCCATGCATTCTACTACTTTGTCTGTATTAGCAACTCATCAAGAATGGAGCTTGAGTCAGGTCGGTTCTTTTGATTTAGCATCTTGCTATTTTTTATTTCTTGATTTTCTCTGTTATTCTATTGATTTTTTACTTCTTGATTTATTGTTCTCTCTTCTTCTAATTTTTACTAGCTGCTGCTACTATTATTTATTTTTTTAAATTTATTAATTGTTAATTGTTATTATTGTTCCTACTATTAATTGTTATTGTTAATTGTTTATTATTATTATTGCTATTGTTAATCGATTTTAATTTGAATTTGTTAATATATTAATTTGAAAAGTGGAGACTCTAAATATGATTTTGGTGGTATTTGTGTGGTTTTGGTGAATTGATGGTGTGATGAGGTTGACAATAAATAGTCGCTGTTATTGAAAAAATTTTCACACGTGGAATAATTCTAAATCTATTTTTGGAACCTTCAAATACGGTGCAAATGGTACAATAAACAAGTCTACTTACTTTATTGGTCGGATGGTTGCTGCTATTTTTTACTTTTAACTTGTTATTAATTTAGTGATTTATTGTTATTCTATTTTTGGTTTTGATTCATTGTTATGTTGATATTTAATATTGTATCTGTGATATTTTTGCAGTTTAAATATAATATAAGTGATAACATTAGTGAAATTGGAGGTGAAACCAGTCGACATATAATGCTCTTCCAAATAAATCCGTAATATAAGTGATAACATTAGTGAAATTGGAGGTGAAACCAGTCGACCTATAATGCTCTTCCAAATAAATCCGTAAGTATGAGATCATCAACGAATTGATTGATTGAATCATTTTTTCATTAATTTAGTTTTTTTATAAATATTATTTATTATGATTGTTCTTTGTTTTATATGTTTTATAGACGTTGCACCCACTTTTGATCCTAAAGTATAACCAATTTTTTTTAATATTGTATCATTATGATGAGCTATGTGCTCATATTTTTCTATTTGTACTATATTATTATTGAGATATTCTTCACATCTAAACAATTTTTGCATCCAAGTTCATCCAAGTAATTTTAGGTCACGCACTTTTTCCGCTTTCTTCTTTCCTCATGCTTCTTCTCTTCTTCTTCTTCTCTTCTCCCGCGCTTTTTCTTATTCTTCTTCTCGCACTCGTTTATGCATGGAGCGTCTTCTTCTTCTTTGCCTTCTTCTTCGTATTCCTCCTCCTCCTCATTCTCCTCCTTCTTTTTTGCGTTCTTTCTTTTTCACGTGTTTTCTCCTTATCGTTATTTTTTTGTTGTTGTTGCTGCTGTATTTTTTTGTCTTTTCTTCGTTCTCTCCCTGGTGAAGAAGCAGTAGAAGGTGAGGAGGAAAAGTTTTGAATTGTGCAAAATAGAAATGAACTGAACATATTATTATGGTGAAACAATTGTATAGTTCTAAATGAATGGAACATTATCCATTATATAAATTCAAATTTGAACAGCTTTCTACATAATAAATCAAATACGTACTCATAGTGAAACAATTGTATAGTACTGAATGAACGAAACATAATCCATTATATAAAATCAAATTCAAACAGCTTTCTGCATAACGAACCGAATACATACTCATGGTGAAACAATTGTATAGTATTGAATGAACGAAACAAACAGCTTTCTGCATAATGAACCGAACACGTACTCATGGTGAAATAATTGTATAGTATTGAATGAACGAAACATAATCCATTATATAAAATCAAATTTGAAACACTTTTGTGTACAATTTAGAGATTATTAATTGAATTCAATTCAATTCAGATTTAGAACACCTGCGTCTATTCAATTCAATTCAATTCAATTTAGTAATTGCATTCCATTCAATTCGATTGAAAAAATAATCCATTGGCAAAATGTTGGTGTTGTTGGTGATGATGATAACGAAAGACGAGAAGAAGAAGAATCTGCGTGCGTGAAGAAGAAGGAGGAGGAGGAGGAGGTATACATGAATTTGAAAGAAGAAGAAGATAACATATACGTGTATTTGAAACGCAGGGGAGAAGAAGAAGAAGGCGGGAGAGGAGAAGATAAAGCGCGTGTAATGATTCTCTTTTAATGAGAGTGGTTTTTGTTGGTTTTGGACCTACTTGAATAAAACTTGGATGAAAAAATAATTGAATGTGTAATATAGCCCATTATTATTATTGTTGTTGTTATGTTTTTGCCTTTTGATTTCAGATTAGTTTACTTAAAGATGTTTCACTATTTTGTCGGAGAGAACACTAAAATGTGACTTTCTTTTATTGGAAATTTATTTTATCTTTTATTGTGTTGACAAATTGAACTTTTAATGATTTTAATTGTCATTGTAATTTCTTTTGTTATTGAATTTTATTGTAGAGTATATACCCATTTTGGTCCTTAAAGAATTTTAGATTGGATACCTTAGTCTTCAACTAAAATTAATTATTTGATTGGTCTCTAACAATTAATTCCGTCAATCACATAGGTCCTTTACTCCGTTAATTCTAACTGAGGACAAAATAGTCTCTGACAACTCTAATAGGGGACAAAATAGTCCCTGATCTCCTCTATTCGGAAACGACATTGTTCTCTCCAAATTTCCATCATATTTCGCATAAAACTAATAGTTTAACACTATAACTTCAAACTACACAATGCACACTCTATAAATTTAATGTTCACAAGAAAAAAAATTATCAACTTGTTCTCAACCAATTCATACTCAAGAAACTAATGCCTATGTCTCTCACCTAGTTGTCGTCTTCGATGGATCCCATGAATCCAAATAGCAAGTCTGATTTGTTAAGACTCGTCCTTATCGTTGCCATCTCCCTTCTCTTCTGCCCTAACATCTTCATGACCACATTGTCCACCACTCCGATCGCTTCCTTCATATTCTTCTTCGAACCAATATTCAGTAATCGCTTCAGTTTCCATATGAGCGGCAACCGCGACATTACTCGTTGTAATATCTTGGATGCAAGGTCGAAACTGTCCGCTAACTTGGACTCCGGGAAAGAAGGAATAAAGCACTCGGTGTCTATTTCAAATGAGAATTTGCATATGATGTCGAAAGAGAATTTTCTCATGGTTTCCTAATATCCAACAATCTATATTGCTTGCCGGAGAGTAGAAAAAGGCGTGCCATTGGAGTAGTTGTGGAACTTGGTCTTGAGGATGTCGTGGACATTGTCGAGGTTGGAGGTGATGTTATCAAAGACATGGAAGTGGATGCTTTTGGTGGGTGAAGTGCAGAGGAGGTGGATGTACTAGTCACAAAGATATAGGAAGTGTGTGATCCATGACATGTTGAGGTAGGTGCAACATGTGTGACAATTACACCATGACTTAATCTTGGAGTTAAAGAGGAGGAAGAAAAAGATAGAAAAGAAGACTGTGAAGGTGAAGAAGGAGAGTATGAATGTTAGGATTATGCGAGATATAATAAAATTGGGAAAGAACAATGTCGTTTTCGAATAAATAGGTCAGGGATCATTTTGTCCCTTGTTAGAGTTATCAGGGATTATTTTGTTCCATGTTAGACTTTCCAGGGACTATTTTGTCTTCCGTTAGAGTTGACGGAGCCAAAGACCTAAGTGACTGACGGAATTAATTGTTAGGACCAATTGAGTAATTAATTTTAGTTGAGGACTAAAATGTCTGGTTTAAAATTCTTTAAGGACTAAAATGCGTATATACTCTTCATTGTAAGTTTTTAATGTTATGACTTTAATGTTAAAAATGCGTATATACTCTTCAAGACCAAAATGCGTATATGATTTTAATGTTATGACTTCGTAAAATAAAATGGTAAGTTTTTATTTAAATTAATTGAAAAAATTGAACAAATGAAATCAAACCAAACTAATTTTAATTAGTTTTTTTTGGTGATTTTTTTGGTGACTAATTGGTTTAGTTTAATTCGAACGGTCTCGATAAAATAATTAAATTAAATCGAACCGTAATTCTAATAAATGATAGAATTAGATGACTTTTTTTATATAATCGAACCAAATCACAATGTCTGTCATGTATTTTTTCCCTTATAAATTTATTATATCAGGTAGAATTTAACTAATATATATATATAGTAAGAATACAAATTAAAATTAGTAAGAATACAAATTAAAATTATTATTTTAATAAATATATAACAAATCCATTGAAAATTTAAGTTTTATATTATTTCAAAACTTTTTCGATCAGTAATCTTATCTAGATCAGAACTCATAATTTAAAGTTTATTAATGTAGCACCATTTATGATTTAGGGAACCAAGGTTAATTAATTACTGCTAGGCGGAATTGATGAACTCAAGAAAGCCATGAAATCTTGAAAGATACAAGGTATCGTGGCCCTAAGTTGCAAAATAGTAATTGTTGATGTATTATTGTATTAGATTTAAAATTTAATATTTAGAATTAAAAATTTAAAAGATATTAATATATTTATATGTTTTATAAAATTTTTAATAAAATTTTTGTTTTCTGTTTTGATTTTTTTTATCTATTAAATACAAGATAAATTAAATATTAATGTAATTTGTTTGATATTTTAATTTATCTCAACATTTAATTTTCTGTGTCAATATTCAATGGATCAAGACAGAAGAGGAAGATTAGATTATATAGTGCAATAACAATTCAGGGGAGTACTTAGTAAAATTTGGATATAGTATAGCATACTAATTCTTTCACCCTCTAGTGAATTTACTTTATCCTCAATATGCAGACTTAGAAATATGAAAAACCTTATGAAAAATGAAAGTAACACCAAAAATTAAATTATTTGCTTGGAGATTAGCCCATAAAAATATTGCAGTTAAAGCAAAATTGAACGAGAAATTACCACAAATTAGCGGTCTTTGTCTCCGCTGTCAATCGGTGCCGGAGACACCGATGCATGCCATTGTCTTCTGTCCAAAAGTTCTTTAAATTTGGAACAGCTCCCCATTAGTTAGCACTATTCCCGCAACCCTAACCTAAAAGTTTGGGATTGATGGAGTCAATTCATGGAAGCTGAAAAATCCAAACCCAATGCTCAGGTGGCTTACCTTCTATGACAGATTTGGTTGGCGCGGAACGCTTTAGTCTTTGAGGACTAACGCCAGGAACCTGAAAAAATTCTGTCTCAGGCGATATTGTTGGAGGAGGAATACCGGCGACATCATTTTCTCAAACCACCTTCTCTATGAACAGCAGTTACTAGCGCGTTGGAGCTTCTTCCTCTCTTAATTGTTTTCTTTCTCTCCTTTACCCATTAGATAAATTTTATTTAACATCTCGATTGGAAAATTCCTTTCTCTTGACATAATGTACGAACATAATGTACTCTAGATATAAAGTTCTTTTATGCAATAAAAGATATATCTTTAAAAAAAAGTTATTGAAATAAAATAATTTTTTATCAAAACAAAAATTTAAATTAAAACAAAAAGATAGTGATTAGAAATTTTAATTTATTCTTTTAATTATCTAATATTTAAATGTATAAAACTTTAGTATATATATTATTTTCAAAATATAAAAAAAATTAAAACTTTCTTTATTTATAGCAATTAAAAAATAAGCTAACACTTCCCATTATTTTTCAAATCCAAAGCTTAATTTAAAAAGCCAAAACTTAATTTAAAATCCAACCATCCACATTTGATGACGCATATAGAGCACAATAGACAAACGTTACCCTAAAATCTAGGCCACCCGCGACAGAGAAAGTAACAACACAGAGAAAGTAACAGCAAACAATTTAATATTTTCTTTCTTTTCAATTTTTTTTAATTTTTATTTTATGAAATAATTAATATTTTGATTGGGTCAAAAAATTAAAATTAAAATAATTATATAAATTTTAAATTTTGAAAACTCTGATATTTTGGGCATAGTTGTCAAAACCGAATCGATAATCGAACCGATCAAATTATTGATTTATTGATTTATTGGTTCAACCGATAAGTTATTGGTTCAACCGGTAAAATTGTTCTCACATAAATAAAAAATATAAAATAATCAAAAACTTAAAATTAAAATTTGAAATACATATTTTTACTAACATTTTAAGAACAGTTAAGTCAAATTATATAAATAACTAATACAAAGATAAACATATAATTAGTTCATACTACTATATAGTTTCTTAATTAGATACAATAAGAATAACAATCTATGAATTATATCCAAAGAATAATTTCAAGGTCTAAATAATATATATGTATATATATGTATGTATTAGTTAGAAAGAATTGATATATATATTTTAAAAAGCATTCAAAACGCTAAAGAAATGGGTTAGTTGAGTGGTTGTCAACTTGGTCTTCATTCAATTCTCACTGTTTGTAATACATTTTTTCTAATTTCACAACCCGCATTCTGACGTCAGCATGACGTCATCGACACGCAGGTTGACCAATGACCGCGTTATTGATCGGACCGGTTCAATTCTAAACCGTGTCGGTTTTGACCGATTTGATCGGTTCGTACCGGTTTTGACCGGTTCATTTTCTTAAGCGGTCAGAATATTAAATTGGACCAGTATAAAGTTCGGTTCGCCAATTTTTCGGTCGAACCGATTTTTACAACTATAATTTTGGGGCTTTGAAAGCAAGGAGATAAGGGGTGGTCCCAGCAACAATTTTTTCTTCTTGTGCTTTCTTATTCCTTCTTCATAATCTCATTTACATTTTACACTCTGTTAGTTTTTTCCTTCTTCTTCTTCTTGTTATTATTCTTTTTATTTTCTTCTTTTTTTCTGTGTTCATTTATTGAACCTCTTTCAACAATTCTTCTATTCTTCGGATATCGCCTTTTTGATGCTTACCCATTTTAGTTTCCTCCGAAAGGTTTCAAACTTTTTATAGTTGGGCTGGTTTTGTGCAACTCTTTGCACACTGGATTCGATGGTCTCAGAACGTTTGGACTATGGTCCCATAACAAAACATATTTTTTAAATTTTTTTAACAATTGCTAAATAGTTTTTTTCTAATTTTAATTACAAATTAACACCATACATTTTATTTAACTATAAAAATTATTTTTATTTTATAAATTACTATTTTATCATTCATCTATTATGTTTATTAACAATTAAAATAAAAAATAATAATGAATTAGATCTTCCATTGATCGTAATAAACTTTTTGGCCATTTCAATCGATTAAAAGTTTATATTTGATCTGTGACGTTCCTCAGGGCTGTAAAATCGTGTTTATTTGAAAATCAATCGATTGGATTATCAAAACAATTGATTGAATTTCAGGTTTTACATAATAACTCAATCGATTGGACTACATGTTATCACAAAACAACCGATTGAAAATTACAGCATGATTTTCGCAAAAATCAATTGATTGGTCATATTACCCAATCGATTGAACGATGACTAAAATATTGATTTTTTAAAATTCAATCGATTTCTTATACTACCCAATTGATTGAATGCTCCAAAGCAACTTGAGGTCTCACAATTCAATCGATTGGTTGTGTTACCCAATTGATTGAATGGTGTACTACGCCATTTTCAATTTGTTTATCGTTTTTATAAATTATTATCTTATTATTCATCTATCTTAACTTTAAAATTCTATTTTCAATTTTTAAGACTTTATTTTGATTTAGATACTCTAATCTTATCTTTTCTTTAATATTAACATTATAAATTGGTGAATAATCTATCACCAATTATTCAATCCCACCATTATAATCGTGTATCAATCTCTTTATGTATCATGAGAGAGTGGTGCAGGATTATGACTCGATGCTTAGGTAGTTATAATGTCTCTTGACTTACCCTTTTTTGAAATCATGTATTGGCTGGTAATGAATGTTCTTATTTTTTACAGGAATTTGTTGCTTTAAATGTTCCTTCTTTTTGAGAAATTCATATCAAACACCTCCAACGGGAAATATTGGCAATGCAGGAGATATTCAATATTCCCATGTTTTAACTGCTTTTTATGTTTGCTCAAATGTTTTGTATTGAAATCCAATTATCCTTCTGTGCTCTTCATCGTGCAGAATGGCGAATTGCCAAGTGATGCTGGTGTCATCTCCGGAGCTGTGAAACGGATGTTCGATATATTGGAGGCTCAGAATGCAGAGCACAACATGAAAGTAATATTATTAGAGTTTTACAATGAGGAAATAACGGATCGTGTGCCTCCCGAGAAAACTGTAAAATCTGAAGATAATAAGTCTAAAAGTCCTATAGCTCCATGGAGGATTGAAAAGGGGGCTTCCATTGTTAATCTAGGAAGAATTGATTAAAAATTTGTAATATATATACTCATATATGTCTTAGCAATATATGAACAGATTATAAAATGCTTTAATATTTATTGCATGGTGTTTTTTTTAGTCAAGATTTAATAGAGAGGTCAAATCTTGAATAAATGAAAAGAACAAAATAGAATGCAAACAAATAAAAAGATATAGAATTTTTTTACAAATTAATTATATAAAATGAAATATAATTCACAAGACATAAAATTTGTATGGCATTGTTGTTGAAATAATAAATGAAAATGACATTACTTCATCATAAAAATATGAGTTTTTTAAATTAAAATATCTTTATAGTGCATAGAAATAAAGAAAAATTGTACAAGCTTTCAATCGATTGGGTAACACAACCAATGATTGAATTGTGAGACCTCAAGTTGTTTTGAAGCATTCAATCGATTGGGTAGTATAAGCAATCGATTGAGTAATATGACCAATCGATTGATTTTTGCGAAAATCATCCTGCCTTGCAATTTTCAATCGATTGTTTTGTGATAACCTGTAGTCATTTCGTACAACATTTTCAAATCGAGCGTTTTTTATATATCGTAACGGCCGCTTCCATCGTCTAAAATAAAAAAATCGTTACAAGGGATTTCTTCGATACCAATATCTTTTTATCTGCGGTTTCGTTGATTTTCTTTGAATTCTTACCCTTCTTTGCAAAAAGATAAGAAGAAGTATCGGTTTCTGAAGATATCTTTTTTTCTCAGGTCTTTCTTTTTAAAAACAAAGTCCAATCGATAGAGTTATGGAAAACTTGAAATTCAATCGATTGTTTTGATAATCCAATCGATTGATTTTTAAAGAAACACAATTTCACAGCCCTGGACTAACGTTACGGATCAAATATAAATTTTTAATCGATTAGAATGGCCAAAAATTTTATTACGATCAATGGAAGATCTAATTCGTTATTGTTTTTTATTTTAATTGTTAATAAACATAATAGTTAATAGATGAATGATAAAATAATAATTTATAAAATAAAAAATAATTTTTATAATTAAATAAAATATATAGAGTTAATTTATAATTAAAATAAAAAAATATTTTATTATTATTAAAAAATTTAAAAAATATGTTTTGTTACGATACCGTTTAATGGTCCAAACCATCGAATCATTAGCCAACTCTTCTTGCACAGAATTCTTTGCTTATTTGAGAAAAACAGTGGACTTC
This sequence comes from Arachis duranensis, assembly GCF_000817695.3. Classification (NCBI taxonomy): domain Eukaryota; kingdom Viridiplantae; phylum Streptophyta; class Magnoliopsida; order Fabales; family Fabaceae; genus Arachis; species Arachis duranensis. The sequence continues at coordinate 105,912,539 of NC_029780.3, forward strand.
TTTTTTTTACTTTCCTGAAGAGGGTTTTTACCCGTTTTGCTTGGGGTCACATCCATGTATTTGTTCTTGGTTTTGCTTTGACGGTAAGGTCTACATTTCTTGTCAATTTTTCTTTTTTTTGTAATGGCACTCTTCTGGATGAATCTTGGTCTAAGATGGAAAGATGTTGAAGGTCTTATTTGATTTTCTACCTGGAAAACTGAAGACTTGATTGGGTGCTTCATCTGATTTTTGTGATCAGTCTTGTGCGGGTTTATCAATTTATTTTTTCTTTCATTCTTTGTTAATGTATAATTTCTGTAATTTCTTTCCCCTCTTCGTTCAGCTCTGATCCATGTCAAGAGCTGTTGAGAGTGTTTGCTGTTTCATAGTTCTAATTCAAAATCACGGATTCTGAATTCTGGGGTTTTTGTTATGTTGCCTGCATGACAGAATGTGCATCTGAAGTCACTTTTCCACTTTGGTTTTGGCCTTTTTGTTACATAATACTTGAATCTGCAGTTGTAGCACTTGGTCTAATATTTGATTTAGTCCTGTTATTTGTACTCATTCTTTTGATCTTATCTCTTGTTGGATTTTTTTTTGGAGATTGACAACCCCCAAGAAATTACCCATTGGTGGAGACTAAGTTTTCTGTTCCCCTAGCTTTGTTTGATTCAACTTGATGCAGATTTGTTCTGTATCTTTTCTATATCTGTTGCATCAATCTACTAAATAATACCAAATAAAAGCCTTTTAATTTTGTTTGGAGCTCCTCTTGATTGAATGTTTCTTTTGTGTTTGGTCTATGAAAGGTATCATATTATATTTCTTGTATTCCCTTCTCTCGTTGTGAAAATGTTGTTAAACCTTGAAAAAGCACTTGTTATTTTTGTATTTTATGAAAGAATTAGCATGATAGAGCAATTGTTTGATTCTATTATTATTCTTGATTAATGAGCATCTGTGTTTTACTATTTCTTGTGTCAGAGCAGGAATCAAGCTTTTCGCTTTATTTCTTGTGGTGCTGGTTTGATGGGATCAAATGTGGATGAGAAGAAACAGGATCATGAGAGTAGTTTGAAGTTGAATAGTAAAGTTCCCACAAAGCCTTGAGCGCGAAAATATGAAATTGAATGGTACAAGTCCTTTTGCGACTCCACACATTAGTCCAACTTCATCCTTGCAAGTAGTGGTAGCTGTGTCTCCACCTGCAGTAAACTTCAATATGTGATCTTTCAGGTGATTTTTCTCATTCGACAGGTATAAAAGTGCACACAGTGGTGTGAGAGTAATGACAATGAGGGTTACATAGTGAGAAATGTGGATATTGAAGAGATGCTTCCAAACCTGAGCCAGAAAATCCAGAGGATGATATGGACAACAGTGTGACTTATAATGATGAAGATGAAGACGAGGATAACTGGGGTGATCCTACTACCTATATATTTAGTTCCAAGGATGAGGTAAGTGGATGCAAAGAGGAAAAACAGAGAGCAATGGAAAATTCAAGGCACTTGTGGGCCAGCTTCTTAAATCTGTTGGACTTCCCTCTTCTGATGAAGGTGATAAGAGTTGGATGGAAAATTAAAAAAAATAAATATCCATAATAAGTTACAACACCCAATTTTTTCATAATAATAAATAACACAATCAGAAATTCCATTATTAAAAAAAATCAATCCATAAAGTCCGCTTCTGTTTTTAAAATATTTTTAAAAAGTCTCTAATATTTAATTTATTTTTGATATTTTAATTATATTTTTTATTAATTTTTTAATAACAAACTATTAGTCACTATTATTTATTTTAATCCTGATCTTAAATTAAAATAAAAGTTGTAGTCTATTTAAACAAATTTTGTCGAGTCAACTCTTTTGTTTTTAATTTTTAATTTTGAAAATCAGTTTGTTTATATACTCTGTTTCTTTTATTGTTTCATTATGTCGGTCCATCCTAGAATAGGATTTGGAAAATAAAATAGAATTTATAAATGAAACAGAATTTGAAAACGAAAACTTTCTATTTTCCCATAATCTAAAAATAGGAAACCAAGCAAGAAGCAAAGAAGAAGAAGAAGAAGCAAGAAGCTAAGAATGAGTGAAGAGGAACTAGGTACTTTCTCAATGATGGATCCTTTGGATATGATAGATCCTTGGGATATGATAGACTGGGATGCGGATAGAAGGAATATGGTAGAGCAGTGTGCCATTGACGTGGGTGGCAATCAACCACCTCAGCCCAAGCCGCAGCCGGATGTAAGGGAGATTACAGTAGCTCAGTTTTTCAGTGACACGTGTGGTAATCCTCAGTTCGATATGGTTCTTGCTGAGTGTTTGCCAGAACCTCAGCCTCAGCCTCAGCCTCAGCCTCAGTCCCACCCTCATCCTCAGCAGTTTCAGCAGTTTCTTGCTGATTGTGGTTATCAACTACCTGAGTCTCAGCTTCAGCTCCAACCTATGCAACCTCAGGTCTGGACTTGGGAGGAGAACAAAGCCTTTGAGTCAGTTATTACCAATTGTTTTGAGTATGCTAAACGCAATTCCTGGGAGCTCATTGCTGCTCGTCTCCCTGGAAAGACCCCGGCTCAACTGCAAGAACGCTTCAAGAAGCTGATGAAGGACATCAATGTCATCCATAACGGTTATACTTCAAACACTCCTCTGAATACTGCATCTGAGAACATGACTATGATAATGGCTGCTCCTATCACCACATTGGAACACAACCCTGTCTCCGTCCCCATCATCAATGCAACAACAACAACCCCACCACCACCGCCTTATAACACTGATCATCAACATCACAGGTTTGTGCTCAACGTATTTTCATTCTCTTTTTATTTCTTTATTTATTTTTAGCCGATACATATTTTCATTCTCTCCTCCCACTCTTTCTTTTTTTTTTAATTACTTATTCTATTCTTCTTTTTTCTTAGAAGTTTTATGAACAAACTGTATAAACAATGAACGTTTTTTCCCTCTTGATTTGTTTTTTGAATAAATAAATTATTTTTAAATTACAATAATAAACTGTATATTTTTCTTTACAAAAAGAGTCAAAATAATCTTATACGAAGAAAAGAAAAAATTAAACTGACAAATTTTGGGGACTTGTTAGGCAAATTATTTTATGGGTAAATTACTATAATAAACCAAATGGCTTCCAAAATTACCCAAATTCTCCAAAATAAAAAAGGCTTCCATGCAAAATGGTACTAAATCGAATCCATTAGATTTGAATTGCGTTTACGCAAATTGTCTATAAAATAGCTTTGAATTCTATATAAACACTAAATCGAAACAATGAGATTTGATTTTTATTTGCATGTAAATCGAAACCCATAGATTTGATTTAGACACGTGAACAGCACTCCATGGTAAATCAAAACTCATAAATTCGATTTACAAGCAACATCCCCTCAATAATTTTCAAGTAGCCTTTTTAGTTTTGGGGATCTGGGTAATTTTGGGAGCCATTTGATTTATTATAGTAATTTACACTTATTTTATCGTTAAATAATTTGCAAGGTGTTAATAAATAACACAAACATTTGTTTCGTTCTTTTTTGGAAAAGAAAAAAAATTATATTGTTTATTTCTATCATGGCAGGGCGGAGGTAGTCGCGGCCGCAGCACCAATGGAGGCAGCAACAAGGGAACAAAGCCAATCTGCTAACACCAACAATACAAAGAAATATTCTCGGTGGACTGAAGATGAGCATAGGTATTTATTATATTATATTGCTTTTTTTTTCTTTTTTTTTATTTATTTTATTTATTTGTTTATCTATTATCTAGTTGAATATTGGTGTTTACACAAAAGAAAAAAGTGAAGCAACTAGTATTAGCATATAGGAGCACTTCTCCTGTTTTAGATATATCTCTACTTTGTTGTAGGTTGTCTACAATATACTAGTCTAACATTCCTCTTTTGTAAGACCGACTCTGCTTCACTTCATTGCTTTCTTCTTAATCCAAGCTTTCATATGTATTTGTGCATCAATAACTAGCAATTTGAAAGAGCTCTAAAGTAATTGCGAATGAGGCATAATTTTGTTGATTGTTAAATTTGTTTTGTTTTGACAATGGTTGAGTGGTTGACATAATAACATTTCTGGTTGGACTGAAAACCAAAAAGAAAAAAAAATTGTTACTAATTAAATAGTTTATGTTTTTGTTTAAAATTTTTTAGTGTAAACTTTGTTAATACTTATTTCAAAAATCATGTTTTGGTAGATTATTTGTTAGAGGCTACCAAGCAGAAGGTACAAATTGGTCAAGAATTTCAGAATATTATGTCAAAACAAGAACTTATCATCAAATTAGCAGTCATGCTCAGAAATACTTTAGACATAAAGAAAGATTAGCTAAAGGAGAAAAGTTAAGAAAAAGCATTTATGATGTAATTTGATCATTGTAAGTCATTTCTTTACTCTCAATTAGTTAGTCTAATTCAATTTCCACTAATATAAGAAATATTAAATTGGCTATTTTAAACTCTATTATCCATGATAGTTACACTATTTTAATTGTTTTCCAATGTAGGAATTGTACCCTAATCCAAAGGGTTTAATAGATGGAGGATTTGCTTAAAGGAGGAAGAACATGTAAATGTACTAAAATTTTTTTTATTTAGGTTGAAAAATGAAAATATAGGAACAATGAGGTAGGAGTATAAGACTTGTCTGTAACAGGAACATTCTAGATATAATTGTAATTCATAATTTTTGTTATTAATAATATTTGATTCCTAGTTCTCCGGCCTTGATGGCAATGCCGAAGGGGACGGGGAGCTAGTTTCTATTTAAAGTCTCGATGGCTATGCCGAAGGGACTTTGGATGGGTGTATCTTTTCAAAAAGTTATTAGTTTAAAATATATTAATTATAAGAACTTTTTGAAAGCATTTGATCCACAAACTCTAGTTACAAAATATTTTTATATAAGTTTTATACTATTATTAATGGTTACTTTATTATTAATGGTTACTTTTTCATATTTTATTTGGTTGCCATTGGAAAGAGTTGAGAGTTAGTATAAAAAGTGCTTGACACAAATTAAATTATAGACGAAGAATTTGACACTAATTAACTTGTTAAGTATTTATACAATTAGTGAATTACTCCAACTTACTGTGATGTATTTACATGGTATCACTAATAAAATTTTGTTTTATAAATGTTATTATTGCTTCTTTTTCATGAATCAAAATAGTTTGTAATCATATTTTTGTTCTTACTTATCGTAAAGTCTGAATCATATGTAACCATGACAGTCTTAAATAGAAAAATGAAAGCAAGATGTAATAGAATGATCTCTTGCTCGTAGACGAAGAAAATGATTTTCATTCCATAAAAGAGAAAAGAAAAGACATTCATAGCACAAAAGTTATACTACTAGGTCACCCGGGCATTTGCATGGCCTTAATCATATTATTTTCTATTAAATTCAATCCTAATAGTTGTAAATGAAGCGGATAGAATGACTAAATTTGTGTTATGACTTATGATTGATAATAATAATAAATATTTGCTTCATAAGGGTAGTCCTATATTAGGATACAAACCTTCTTTCAAAGCATTTGTTGAATCAAAAACCATATCTTTAATTTAAAAAAGAAAAAGTATATGCAACCAACTAATAATCAGTCAAGAATGAAACAATATAATTAATTATAATTAGTTTATTAATTTATAATTTAGTTTGTTTTTTAAATTATTGTTGACCACGTTCAAAACATGAGGGAAGATACGCTAGTGATAGAAGAGAATCACGGAACAGATCCTTTGATCATTAATTAGTTGGTTCCATATAATTAATTATGTTTTATTAATGCGTAGCACATGAAACATAGAAATCATATCCAAAATCATCCAATTTACAAGAAAAAGAAACATCCGTGTGCCTATCAGTAGCAACATCCGGTTAAAGTCACCGGTGCCTCTGGTTTACCAGTTGGCTGATTCTTGGCTTATATAGAGTTGGTTCTCTAGTATTGTTGTTTTTAAAAAAAACACACACACACACACAAAATATCCCTTTTAAAATAAAAGTAAATTTTGTAGTTGACTTTATAAGACAATAACTTAGTACATTTTATTTC
>NC_029780.3:105918721-105928397 GCF_000817695.3 Arachis duranensis
TTATAATAGAATTTATTGATCCCATTAGGTAAAATAAATTAAACAAAAAAATTAACCATAAATAATAATAATAGTTAAAAATTATAGTGTACTAAAAAAAAGTACTAAGAGTACTAAAAATATACTATATAAAAAATATATAAGAAAAAAGTATAAAAAATTAAATATGTATAAAAAATAACATTATAATTTAATACTATGTCCTTTTAAGTAATTATCTATCTAAAAGTGATTTTAACTAATATTATCCAAACAATATTTATTTTATCAAAATTAATTTTGATATAAAATTGCCAAACATAAATCATGTTGACATAAACTTACTAAAAGAGATTAATCCCTTGCCTATTTCATTAGAATAATCTGTTTATATACACCAAATAGAAGAGTATAATTAGGCTATAATTAGAAAACCTAATCAAGTTATAAATCAGGAAATTAAATATACACTTAACAAAGATGATATATAAAATCTGTCAAAATATATTTATCATATATTCTAACACACCCCCACAGTCGAAACAGGAGGCCGCTGAATGCTGAGATTGTCCTGAAAATCTTCAAATAACACCAACGAAAGACCCTTGGTGAATATATCTGTAATCTGATAGCACGAGGGGACATGTAACACATAGTGCGTTGATGTTGAACAGGATTACCAGCAAGATATATGGCACTAATATTGTCGCAATACACCAGTGTAGCCTTCTGAATAGGACAATGAAGTTTCAACAGCAAGTTTCACAACCAACATGACTCAGAAACCACATTAGCAACCCCTTGGTATTCGGCCTCTGCACTAGAACGGGATAAAGTAGTTTAATGTTTAGCGGACCAAGATATCAAGTTATCACCCAGAAAGACACAATAACCCGATGTTGAATGCCGTGTATCAGGACACCCACCCCAATCAACATCGGTATATGAAATAAGAGTGGATGTGGAAGATGGATAAAGATGAAGACCAAAGTCCAGAGTACCCTGAATGTAGTGCAAAATGCGCTTAAGAGCATGCATGTGTTCCTCCCGTGGGTCATGCATGAATAAATATATTTGTTGCACTGCATAAGTCATATCGAGCCTTGTGAATGTAAGGTACTGAAGTGCCCCTGCAAGACTCCTATTAAGAGATGGATCCTCAAAAGGTTCACTCGTAGTAGCGCTGAGCTTTGGTTTTGTATCAACTGGAGTAGGAGATGGCTTACATGATGACATGCCGGCTCGATTAATTATTTCAGCAACATATTTCTTTTGAGATAAAAATAAACCACTTGTATAATGAGTGATTGCAATGCCTAGGAAATAGCTCAACTTGCCCAAGTCTTTCATAGCAAATTCCAAGCTAAGAAGAGATATGATAGATTGACGGAGCTTATCCGAGAAAGCAGTCAAAATAATATCATCGACATACAATAAAAGATAAGCCAGAGAAGTACCACGGCGATAAATGAACAAAGAATGATCTGAAGTACTGTGAGAAAACCCAAGAGTATGAATATAGTCAGCAAATCTCTTGTACCAAGCTCTTGGAGCCTGTTCTTCAGTAAAAACACACGATCAGGTTTGTTAGGATCCCGGTACCCCAAAGGTTAATACATGTAAACAGTCTCCTTGAGTTCGCCATGTAAGAAAGCATTTTTGACATCAAGTTGATGAATCGGCCAAGTTTTAGAAAGAGCCAAACTAAGAACCATGCGAATAGTCGCTGGTTTGACTACCGGACTAAACGTCTCACCACAATCCATGCCCACCTGTTGAATTTTACCATCACCTATAAGACGAGCTTTATGCCTCTCAAAAGAACCATCAAATTTTTTTTATGAGCAAAAATCCACATAAACCGAATGACATTAACATTTGGAGGACGAGGCACTAACTCCCACATCTTATTCTCAATAAGAGCATTATATTCATCATCCATAGCCAATTTTCAATTCGGTTCACGAAGAGTAGACACAGGGTTACAGGATAAAGGGGATTTAGACACTGATGCAAGAAGGTTGAAAGACTTCTTTGGCTTAGAAATCCCATGTTGACTCCTAGTAACAGGTCCAGTGGCTAGACTAGATTGAGAGATTGGAGTTGAGTTCAAGAATTGTATGTAAAAAATCATGAGACATAAAGGCATAAATCCACTATAGAACCATAGCATCAAGAGTTGACAAAAGTTCTTTCTCCTCCTTTGTTATAGGCAGCTTTTTCTTGCCCTGCTTTGGAGGAATAATATGATCAATTACTCTATGGGATCATGTGTGAAGCTTAAAGAATTCTGCCCATGTGAAATATTTTACATTCTCCATCTCAAGAGTAATAGGAACATGGTTCTTGATGTTGGATACAGTAAGAGCAGGATGAAAAGAAGATTTTGAATCAGACATGGTGATGGAGAAGTGAAGAAGAAGAAAAAGTAGAAGAAGAAGGGAGCAAAGCTGTGTTGCAAAAGACAGAGAAAGGTAAGGATCTTTTCCTAGGGCTTTTGATACCATAAAAGAGATTAATCCCTTGCCTATTTCATTAGAATAATCTATTTATATACACCAAATAGAAGAGTATAATTAGGCTATAATTAGGTGTTGAGTTAAGAAATTAACTAACTTAATTAATGATGACAAATATTATTTTATTGGGTAAATTATCTAATAAATGTTAATTATTTGTGATTAAGTGTTGCAGGCTAAAATGTATTGTTACAACAGCCCAATATAAAAGCAAGCAACCTAAGTGGATGAAAACTAGAAATAAGGCTGGCAGGCTATAATGCAAACGAAGTCCAAAAGGAATAAATCAAGAAATCAGATGGGCCAAAGACATCTAATGGGCTGAACTTGAGTGATAAGCAACCCAAGCCCGATTTGGTTTCAGCAAGGAAATCCCTCTAATTTGCTCTTACACCAAAAGCAACATTCACTTTTGCATTTTGGTCAAAAATAAGAAAAGAGAGAGAGAGAGAGAGAGAGAGAGAGAGAGAGAGAGCTTCTTCCCTAAGCTAATCACCAAAGAAGCAAGAAAGAGAAAGATTAAGCAAGAAAGAGTGAAGTCTAATCACCCACATCAATCTGTGCTAAGAAGAAGTCAGAAGCTAAAGGTGATTTTCATTTTCTTCTACATGTATCTCATTTTCTTCTCTTATTCCCAACTCTCTGCTAGTCCGAAAATGGGATTCATGGAAAAGTTAATTTTTGTTCAAATCTGCTGTGTATCTACGGTTACAAATGAGTCTTGGGGACTAAGTAGTTTCTCAATGGCCAAGATCTGGATTTACCATTGAGGATATCTATTTTCTACTTTCCTATGGTTTTTGGTCAACAAGAGAGGGTCAGAGTAAAAGCTTCTATTTCAAGGATTAATGGGAAAAAGTGAGATGGTGGGTTGGTGAAGCATACTTCTCAAGGGTTGACCTTGGAAGAGCATCCCAGCAACATACAAGGAGATAAAAGAAGTTTGGTGTTTATTCAAAAGTCAAGGAGAGAGAACCAGAGCTTGGTGAGTTGTGTTCTGAGAAGAGTTCCCTGAAGAAGTTCCTCTACTTGGACAGTGCTATCTTTCAAAGAAGCATTCTGCAAAAAATGAAGAACTGAATCAAAGACATGCAAATCTGGTTTATCATATAGCAAGAGACTGTTAAAGAGTCAATCTCTTTCATGTTTTACAGATTGTAATTTACTTTTCAATGTTTATCTTTCTGTAATTTCTTGAGTGAAAAGACATATTGAGAGAGCTCAAGTAAAAGCTAATGAGTGAAAGAGGTTGAGTGAAATACTTGAGAGAAAAGGCTAGAGTTATTTTCAGATTTTTTTAGGTAAGTTTGTGTCTTGTATCCAGTACCAGTAAGGTACCCCTTTCTTAGTTGGGTAAGCACTAAGAGTGAAGAGTTAGGTATTAGCATAGCCAATGTCAAGTTAGTTTAAAACTTGAGAGTGAAAGAACTGTGTCAATTCTGTGAAATTGGTGTATGTAATGCTTTTAACTATAGTAGAAATTCCTCCATTGTTGTGGAGGAGATTGGACGTAGGTTGCATAGCACAAGGCAACCGAACCAGGATACATAATGGCGTTAGCTTTTTTCTTCTCTGCTCTGTTTTGTTTTCTTATATTCATGAGACAAAATGAAATTGTCTCATAAATTTTCCGCTGCTTAGATCAAATAGTTCAGACAGCAAGTTTGGTTTAAAAGGGTTAACTCATTAAGCTAAAAGAAGGTCATAGATTCAACCTTCAATTGGTATCAAAGCGTAGTTGACCCATACTGTTAATTTGGGCAGAGCACCAATGGAAACTCTCGCTTGTGATTGTGTCACCGAAGCAGGACTCTCCGCTCATTGGTGTGGGTGAATCGGTAGAGACGGTTGCCCGCTGGCTTGATATGTGCCATTGATGGGTGACATAATGCAGTGGCTATGATTAGCATTATTGGTATCAAGAGCTACGATCTCAAGAATCAATCTTCACCGCTTGGAGCAAAGATCCAATGGCGAACAACTTGGGCACTACCACAGTTGCCTACACTCTTATTGAAGGCCAGTCAAACAACTGGCCTCTTTTCTTCAATCGGAAGAACTATGCCTACTGGAAAGAAAGGATGAGGATATTTATCCAATCCATTGACTACAACATATGGAAGATTGTTGTGAGCGGTCCCAAGATCCCAACAAAAACAAGTGCTGATGGGGTGGTGACTCCAAAAGAAGAAGCTGGATAGAATGAAGACGATAAGAAGAAGATGGAGCTGAATGCTAAAGCCATCAACCTTCTTCACTGTGTTATTAGCTTTGAAGAGTACCGAAAGGTGTCTAGATGCAAGACAGCCAAAGAAATATGGGAAAAACTCCAGGTTACACACGAAGGCACTAAACAGGTCAAAGAAACGAGGATTGATATGCTGCAAAAAGAGTATGAGATGTTTAATACGAAGGATGGAGAAAGAATTGTTGAAGTATTTGAGAGATTCTCAATCATAATCAACAACCTTAATGCTATGGGTACAAACTACTCAGAACAAACCCTAGTGAGAAAACTCCTTAGAAGCCTCACAAAAGAATGGGAAAGTACTACCACTGTCCTAGCCGAGCGTAACAACCTAAGCCCTATAACCTATGATGAGCTGAGAGAAAAACTCTTTGCCTATGAAACCACACACACAAACCCGAACTCAAAGAAAAAAAGAATAGCCCTCAAGTCAAAAATAGAATCAAAAGAGAGTGAGTCTAGTGATGGTATTTCAGATGATGAGCTTATGTTTTTTGTTAGGAGATTTAGAAGGATGTTAAAGAACAAAGGCAAGTACAAAGGTTCAAGCTCAAAGGAACACAAGATGGACTTGAGCAAGGTGACGTGTCATCATTGCAAGGAGGCTGGACATTTCAAGCTAAACTGTCCAAAGTTCAAGAAGGAGGACAAAGGAAAGAAAGAAAGGAAAATAGTGCTCATGGCAGCTTGGGAGGATCTTGAGAACGACTCCGATGAAGAAAATGATTCTGAAGGTGAAGATAAAGATAAAGAATGCTTCATGACTGGAAACAATAATCTTAATGAGGTAAATTACTATGATTTGACTATGGATGATTTACATGCTATTATTGATGATCTCACTCTAAACACTTCAAAACTGCTAGATAAGTATAATAAGTGCAGATCTGAAAAAGATGTGTTAAAAGTTGAAAATGATTTTTTAAAAGAAAAAGTAAAGGAAACTGAATGTGCTTTGGACATTATTGAAGAAAACAGATTTCTAAAATTTGAACTTGAAAAATTAAAAGGAAAGCACATTGTGGATCCTTTTCAAGAGTTAATTGCTGAAAATAAAAGGTTAAATGATATGATTAAAAGGCTGAATGGTGAATTAGAAAAATTTGCTCAAAGTTCTAGTAACTTGGACAAATTACTTGCAAGCCAAAGACCATTATTTGAAAATTTTGGTTTAGGTTATATAACCAAGGAAAGTGCAGATTTTAATGATTCCTCTATGAAATTTGTGGCTTCTTCATCAAATACTAAATTCACATCCAACAAACCTGGTATTGGATATGTTTCCACATTTGAGGAGAAATTTGATGAAGTTTACACAAGTGAAATTGAGCCTTCACCAAGAACCGAACCTAATTCAAATAGGTCAGGTCTGGGGTACAATTCGAAAATTGAGGTTGCTTTCAAGAAACCACCATTTTACAACAAAACATCATATTCGAAAAGTCCAAAAGCTTTCAAAAATTCTGGTGAAAATGCTTTTGCAAAGAGGAACAATTATAACAAAACTCAGTTTGTCAAAATAAATGCACCTCTTCCAAAAACCAGAAAATTTCAGCCCTTTAATCATTTCCAGCACAGTAACTCACCTCAATTTCAGCGATGTGCATCAGAAAATTATTGTTTTAATTGCAAAAAATTTGGTCACTCATATACACAATGTTTCATTGAGAAGAGAGTTGTGGGAAACCAAATTTACAATGTTGTTTGTGATTTCAATGCACTTGGGCAACCAAGATGGATTAACTTCAAAGGATCCAAATTAATTTGGATACCTAAGGTTACTTGAAGTTTTTCATGTAGATTTTCCTAGCATCCAAGAACAAAAAGGATATATGGTACTTGGATAGTGGATGTTTAAGGCACATGACTGGAAGGTCAACTTACTTCATCAAACTAAACAAGTATGATAGAGGTTTTGTAACCTTTGGAAATGATGGTAAAGGTAAGATAATTGTTGTTGGAAAGGTAGGTAATGAAAACTCTACCTTCATTGAAGATGTATTTTTGGTATGTGGTTTGAAGCACAATCTTTTGAGTATAAGTCAACTATGTGATTTAGGATATTTAGTGACTTTCAAAAGACTTGAATGCTGTGTGATAAATGAAAAAACTAATGAAATGATTTTTTTTGCCAAGCATTTTAATAATGTGTATGGACTTACCCTTGATGAACTAAAGAATCAAAATGTAGCTTGCTTTCATTCTAAAGAATATGAAAAGTGGCTATGGCACAAGAGATTAGGCCATGCAAGTATGTTTCAAATAAACAAACTTGTTAAGAAAGGGTTAGTAAGAGGTCTTCCTTTGATAAGGTTTGACAAAGACATCACTTGTGATGCTTGCCAAATGGGAAAACAAACAAAAATTTCATTTAAACCAAAGGAAAACATTTCTACTAAAAGGCCACTTGAGTTGCTACACATTGATTTATTTGGTCCAACAAGAACTCAAAGTCTAGGTGGTAAACATTATGGTTTAGTGGTTGTGGATGACTATCCTAGGTTTGGTTGGGTTTTATTTCTTGCACATAAAAATGAAGCCTTTTCGGCCTTTGAAATCTTTTGCAAGAAAATTCAAAATGAAAAGAATTTAAAAATCTTTTCTATAAGAAATGATCATGGAATCGAATTTGGGTTTTATCTCACAACTTCTCTTGTCCAAGGACACCACAACAAAATGGTGTTGTGAAAAGAAGAAATAGAAACATATAAGAAATGACAAGAGCTATGCTTTGCGAGAGCAATGTTCTAAAATTTCTTTGGGCTGAAGCGGTTAACACAGCTTGCCATATTTTGAATAGAAATATCATAAGAAAATTTTTAAAGAAAATCCCTTATGAACTTTGGAAAGGTTACCCACCAAACTTAGATTACTTGCACATCTTTGGATGCAAATGCTTTGTTCTTAATAACAAAGATAATTTGGGTAAATTTGATCCAAAGGCGTATGAATGCTTATTTGTAGGATATTCCACAACTAGTAAAGCATATCGTGTTTATCATCAAGATGCTAGGATTATTGAGGAGTCCATACATGTTACATTTTGTGATACTAACTGATGAGCGGATAATTTATACGCTTTTTGGCATTATTTTTAGGTAGTTTCTAGTAGGATCTAGCTACTTTTAGGTATGTTTTCATTAGTTTTTATGAAAAATTCACATTTTTAGACTTTACTATGAGTTTGTGTGTTTTTCTATAATTTCAGGTATTTTCTGGCTGAAATTGAGGGACCTGAGCAAAACTCTGATAGAAGGCTGACAAAGGACTGCTGATGCTGTTAAATTCTGACCTCTCTGCACTCGAAATAGATTTTCTGGAGCTACAGAACTCCAAATGGTACGCTCTCAATGGCGTTGGAAAGTAGACATCCAGAGCTTTCCAAAAATATATAATAGTCCATATTTATTCGAATAAAGACGACGCAAACTGGCATTCAACGCCAGTTCCATGCTGCATTCTGGAGTAAAACGCCAGAAACAAGTCACAAACCAGAGTTAAACACCAAACAGACGTTACAACTTGGCGTTTAATTTCAAAAGAAGCCTCTGCATATGTAAAGCTCAAGCTCAACCCAAGCACACACCAAAGTGGGCCCCGGAAGTGGATTTCTGCATTTAGACTTATTTCTGTAAACCCTAGTAACTAGTCTAGTATAAATAGGATATTTTACTATTATATTAGATATCTTTGGATTATTTTTGGATTACCTTATGATCCTTTGATCAAGTTTATGGGGACTGGCCATTCGGCCATGCCTGGACCATCACTTATGTATTTTCAATGGTGGAGTTTTTACACACGATAGATTAAGGGTGTGGAGCTCTGCTGTACCTCGAGTTTCATTGCAATTACTACTATTTTCTATTCAATTCAGCTTATTCTTATTGTAAGATATTCGTTGCACTTCAACATGATGAATGTGATTATCTGTGACACTCATTATCATTCTCACCTATGAACGCGTGACTGACAACCACTTTCGTTCTACCTTAGAACGAGCGTGTATCTCTTGGATTCCTTAATCAGAATATTCGTGGTATAAGCTAGAATTATTAGCGACCATTCTTGAGAATCCAAAAAGTCTAAACCTTGTCTGTGGTATTCCGAGTAGGATTCAGGGATTGAATGATTGTGACGAGCTTCAAACTCGCAATTGTTGGGCGTGATGATAAACGCAAAAGAATCAATGGATTCTATTCCGACATGATCGAGAACCGACAGATGATTAGCCGTGCTGTGAGAGAGCATTTGGACATTTTTTCACTGAGAGGATGGGATGTAGCCATTGACAACGGCGATGCCCTACATATAGCTTGCAATGAAAAGGAGTATGAAGGATTGAAAGTAAGAAAGCAGTATGTTGCAAAGATTCAACAGGGACAAAGCATCTCCATACACTTATCTGAAATTTCCGCCAATGATTTACATAAGTATTTCTATATTTATTTTATGCTTTATTTATTATTAATTTCGAAAACCATTATAACCATTTGAATCTGTCTAACTGAGATTTACAAGATGACTGATGAGCGGATAATTTGTATACTTTTTGGCATTGTTTTTAGTATGTTTTTGGTATGATCTAGTTAGTTTTTAGTATATTTTTATTAGTTTTTAGTTAAAATTCACTTTTCTGGACTTCACTATGAGTTTGTGTGTTTTTCTGTGATTTCAGGTATTTTCTGGCTGAAATTGAGGGACCTGAGCAAAAATCTGATTCAGAGACTGAAAAGGACTGCAGATGCTGTTGGATTCTGACCTCCCTGCACTAGAAGTGGATTTTCTGGAGCTACAGAAGCCCAATTGGCGCGCTCTCAACGGCGTTGGAAAGTAGACATCCTGGGCTTTCCAGCAATATATGATAGTTCATACTTTGCCCAAGATTTGATGGCCCAAACCGGCGTTCAAAGTCACCCTCAGAAATCCC
>NC_029780.3:105929552-105929947 GCF_000817695.3 Arachis duranensis
AAATCTGGCTGGCTGAGAAGCCATGTCTAATCTCATTGGACCGAGGTTTCAACTTATCACCACAAGAGCTTGTTGATTTTTTTTCAAATCTTGCTCTTGGAGCAGTGATCTGCTAAGGCTTGGCTGGCCTCTGGCCATGTCTAGTGTTTTGGACCGAAGCTTTCTTTGAAAGCTTGGCTGGCTGTGAAGCCATGTCTAATTCCTGGACCGGAGTCTTAGACTAGCATTGCACTGACTCCTGGAATTCTCATTAAGAATTTTGATACCTTTTTCCACTTAACTTTCAAAAAAAAAAACACAAAAAAAAAAATTTAAAAAAATCATAAAATCCAAAAATATTTCTTGTTTGAGTCTAGTGTCTCATCATAAGTTTGGTGTCAATTGCATGCATTCAT
>NC_029780.3:105930374-105931107 GCF_000817695.3 Arachis duranensis
GGATACCATTCTGGGCGTTTAACGCCAGGATGGCTAGAAGGGAAGATTTTGTTTTCAAATCAAATTTTTTCTAAGTTTTCACAATCTTTTCAAAATCAAATCTTTTTTAAATCAATTTTTCAATCAAATCTTTTTCAAAACCAACTTCTTTCCATTTTTAAAGATACTTACTATCAATCAATGATTTGATTCAACATTTCAAGTATGTTACCTTTTCTGTTGAGAAAGGTTTAATGTTTGAATCATATCTTTTCTTGTTAGTCAAGTTTTTAATTTTCAAATCAAATATTTTTTAAAATGTTTTTCAAATCATATCTTCTCAATCACATTTCTTTTAAAATAAATCATATCTTCTTAACCACATCTTTTTCAAAATAGTTTTCAATCAAATCTTCTTGATTTCTGATTTCAAAATCTTTTTCAAAAATCACTTGATTTCTTTTCCATTTTCATTTTCGAAAATTAAGTAATGTTTTTTTTTTAAAATGTTTTCAAAATTTTTCACTTAATTTTCGAAAATTACTTCCCTCCTTTTCACATCCTTCTATTTATGGACTAACACTATCCCTTAATGCAAAATTCGAACTCCATCTTCTTTGTTAAGTTCGATTTTCCACTCCTGTCTTCTACTCTTCTTTTCCTCTGACACCTAAAGGGATCTCTATACTGTGACATAGAGGATTCCACATTTTCTTGTTCCCTTCTCTTTCTTATGAGCAGGAGCAAAGACAAA
>NC_029780.3:105932549-105933217 GCF_000817695.3 Arachis duranensis
TCTCAGCAACAGACAGAGAGCTCTAAGCAGAATACTTCTGACTTAGCAACCATGGTCTCTGATCTAATCAAAACCACTCAAAGTTTCATGACTGAAACTAGGTCCTCCATTAGGAATCTGGAAGGACAAGTGGGTCAGCTGAGCAAGAAAATTACTGAACTCCCTCTAAGTACTCTTCCAAGCAATACAGAAGAAAATCCAAAAGGAGAGTGCAAAGCCATCAACATGGCCGAATTCTGGGAGGAAGAAGAGGCAGTGAACGCCACTGAGGAAGGCCTCACTGGACGTCCGCTGGCCTCCAATGAGTTCCCCAATGAGGAACCATGGGAATCTGAGGCTCAAACTGAGACCATAGAGATTCCATTGGACTTACTTCTGCCATTCATGAGCTCTGATGAGTATTCTTCCTTTGAAGAGGATGAGTATGTCACTGAGGAGCAAGTTGCTAAATACCTTGGAGAAATCATGAAGCTGAATGACAAATTATTTGGAAATGAGACTTGGGAGGATGAACCCCCTTTGCTCACCAAAGAACTGGATGACTTGTCTAGGCAGAAACTACCTCAAAAGAGGCAGGATCCTGGGAAGTTTTCTATACCTTGTACCATAGGCACCATGACCTTCAAGAAGGCCTTGTGTGACTTAGGGTCAAGTGTAAACCTCATGCC
>NC_029780.3:105933314-105934043 GCF_000817695.3 Arachis duranensis
TCACTAGAGATGGCAGACAACTCAAGAAAACAGGCTTATGGACTTGTAGAGGATGTTCTGGTCAAAGTTGAAGACCATTACATCCCTACTGATTTCATAGTCCTAGAGACTGGGAAGTGCATGGATGAATCTATCATCCTTGGCAGACCCTTCCTAGTCACAGCAAAGGCTGTGATTGATGTTGATAGAGGAGAGTTGATCATTCAAGTGAATGAAGAATCCTTGGTGTTTAAGGCCCAAGGATATCCCTCTGTCATCATGGAGAGGAATCATGAAGAGCTTCTCTCAAAACAGAGCCAAACAGAGCCCCCACAGTCAAACTCTAAGTTTGGTGTTGGGAGGCCACAACCAAACTCTAAGTTTGGTGTTGAACCCCCACATTCAAACTCTAAGTTTGGTGTTGGGAGGTTCCAACACGGTTCTGAGCATTTCTGAGGCTCCATGAGAGTCCTCTGTCAAGCCAGTGACAATAAAGAAGCGCTTGTTGGGAGGCAACCCAATGTTTTATAATTAATTATTTTCTTTTGTTATTTTATCTCTTTTGTAGGTTGATGATCATGAGAAGTCACAAAATTAATTGAAAAAGCAAAAACAGAATGAAAAACAGGAAGAAAAACAGCACACCCTGGAGGAAGATGCTGCTGGCGTTTAAACTCCAGTGAGGCTAGCAGTTGGGCGTTTAACGCCCAATCTGGCACCATTCTGGGCGTTTAACGCCAGAAAGGGGCA
>NC_029780.3:105934314-105934699 GCF_000817695.3 Arachis duranensis
AACACCTCTTCCCCAAAAACCCTTCACCTATCAAATCCCATCTTTCTCTTCACCACTCACATCCATCCTTCATAAAACCCCACCAACCTCACCCTTCAAATTCAAACCACTTTCCCTCCCAAATCCACCCTCAAATGACCGAACCCCATCTCCCCTCTCTCCTATATAAACCCTTCTTCACCCCTTCATTTTCACACAACCTAAACAACACTCCTCCCCCCCTTTGGCCGAATACAACACCATCTCCCTCTTCCTCATTTCTTCTTCTTCTACTCTCTTCTTTCTTCTTTTGCTCGAGGACGAGCAAACATTTTAAGTTTGGTGTGGTAAAAGCATTGCTTTTTCGTTTTTCCATAACCATTATGGCATCCAAGGCCGGAGAAAC
>NC_029780.3:105935732-105936517 GCF_000817695.3 Arachis duranensis
AATTGATAAAAGAAAGAATTGCATGAATTTTGAATTTTATAACAGTTAATTATTTTGATGTGGTGGCAATATTTTTGTTCTTTGAATGTATGCTTAAACAGTGCATATGTATCTTGAGTTTGTGGTTCATGAATGTTGGCTCTTGAAAGAATGATGAAAAAGGAGACATGTTACTGAGGATCCGAAAAATCATAAAAATGATTCTTGAAGCAAGAAAAAGCATTTCTATTCAAAAAAAAAAAATCGAAAAAAAAGAGAGAAAAAAAAATGAAAAGAAAGAAAAGAAAGAAATAAAGTTGTGATCCAAGGCAAAAAGAGTGTGCTTAAGAACCCTGGACACCTCTAATTGGGGACTCTAGCAAAGCTGAGTCACAATCTGAAAAGGTTCACCCAATTATGTGTCTGTGGCATGTATGTATCCGGTGGTAATACTGGAAGACAGAGTGCTTTGGGCCACAGCCAAGACTCAATAAGTAGCTATGTTCAAGAATCATCATACTCTACTAGGAGAATCATTAACACTATCCGGATTCTAAGTTCCTAAAGAAGCCAACCATTCTGAATTTCAAAGGATAGAGTGAGATGCCAAAACTATTCAGAGGCAAAAAAGTTAAAAGCCCCGCTCATCTAATTAATACTGATCTTCACAAGATGTTTTTGGAACTCATTGCATATTCTCTTCTTTTTATCTTGTTTAATTTTCAGTTGCTTGGGGACAAGCAACAATTTAAGTTTGGTGTTGTGATGAGCGGATAATTTGTACGCTTTTTGGCATTGTTTTTAGT
>NC_029780.3:105937293-105940816 GCF_000817695.3 Arachis duranensis
TAGAACTGATGGCGGCATTCAAGAGAATCCGGAAGGTCTAACCTTGTCTGTGGTATTCTGAGTAGGATTCAATGATTGAATGACTGTGACGTGCTTCAAACTCCTAGCAGGCGGGGCGTTAGTGACAGACGCAAAAGAATCGATGGATTCTATTCCGGCCTGACCGAGAACCGACAGCTGAATTCCGCGTGCTGTGACAGAGCATATGCAATCGTTTTCACTGAGAGGATGGGAGGTAGCCACTGACAACGGTGAAACTCTTGCTTAAGATTGCCATGGAAAGGAGTAAGAAGGATTGGATGAAGACAGTAGGAAAGCAGAGAGACGGAAGGGAAGGCATCTTCATGCGCTTATCTGAAGTTCCTGCCAATGAATTACATAAGTATCACTATCTTTACCTTTGTGTTATTTTCGTTCATCACCATTATCATTTGAGTTTGCCTGACTAAGATTTACAAGATGACCATAGCTTGCTTCAATGCTAACAATCTCCGTGGGATCGACCCTTACTCGCGTAAGGTTTATTACTTGGACGACCCAGTGCACTTGCTGGTTAGTTGTGCGAAGTTGTGTAATGCCATGGTATTGAGCTACCAAGTCTTTGGGGTTCATGACCGGGGATTATGAGAGTTGTGAAAAAGTATAGTTCACAATTTCGCGCACCAATGACCATAGCTTGCTTCATACCAACAATCTCCGTGGGATCGACCCTTACTCACGTAAGGTATTACTTGGACGACCCAGTGCACTTGTTGGTTAGTTGTGACAAAGTGTGATTCACGTTTGAGAGCACCAAGTCATTAGAGCCATTGTTGATGATCACAATTTTGTGCACGAAGTTTTTGGCGCCGTTGCCGGAGATTGTCGAGTTTGGACAACTGACGGTTCATCTTGTTGCTCAGATTAGGTAATTTTCTTTTTATTTTATTTTCAAAAATTTTTCAAAAATCTTTCAAAAAATTTTCCCTTTGTTTTCAAAAATTATTCTAAATTTTTAAGAATAAATTCTAGAGTTTCATGGTAACATGTTGAAGCCTGGCTAGCTGTAAAGCCATGTCCAAATTCCTTCGGATTGAGGCTTCCACTTGTCAGCATAAAAGGCATGTATATGGAGTTGGATGAAGTATCAACTATTGCATGCCTAATTTATATCCTAAAGCTGGCTGCCTATTAAGCCATGTCCAACTCCTGGATCGGAGCTTTAGGCTAACATTGAAAGATTTCTAGAATTCTTATTAAAAATTTTGAATTTCTTATTTTCTTTTTCCTATAAAATTTCGAAAAAAAATTTGCAAAATCATAAAATCAAAAATATATTTAGTATTTCTTGTTTGAGTCTTGAGTCAATTTTTAAGTTTGGTGTCAATTGCATGTTTTAAAAATTTATGCATTTTTCGAAAATTCATGCATGTGTTCTTCATGATCTTCAAGTTGTTCTTGATAAGTCTTCTTGTTTGATCTTTAAATTTTCTTGTTTGTGTCTTTTGTTGTTTTCCATATGCATTTTTGCATTCATAGTGTCTAAGCATTGAAAATTTCTAAGTTTGGTGTCTTGTATGTTTTTCTTTTCTTGAAAATTTTTCAAAAATAAGTCTTGATGTTCATCTTGATTTTCAAAGTGTTATTGGTGTTCATTTTGACATTCATAGTGTTCTTGCATGCATCATTGGTTTTGATCCAAAAATTTTTATGTTTTGGGTCATTTTTATGTTTTTCCCTCTCATCATTCAAAATTCAAAAATTAAAAAAATATCTTTTCCTTTTTTCTCTCATAAATTTCGAAAATTTGAGTTGACTTAGTCAAAAAATTTTAAAACTTAGCTATTTCTTATAAGTCAAGTCAAATTTTCAAATTTAAAAATCTTATCTTTCTAAAATCTTTTTCAAAAATTAAATATTTTTCATTTTTCTTCTTATTTTTCAAAAAATTTTTAAAATTAATTCCAAAATCTTTTTCCTATCTTTATTTCAAAATTTCAAAAACTTTACTAACAATTAATGTGATTGATTCAAAAATTTGAAGTTTGTTACTTTCTTGTTAAGAAAGGTTCAATCTTTAAATTCTAGAATCTTATCTTTTAGTTTCTTGTTAGTCAAGTAATCAATTCTAATTTTAAAAATCAAATCTTTTCCAAAATATCTTTTTAATCATATCTTTTTCAAAATTTGATTTCAAAATATCTTTTCTAACTTCTTATCTTTTCAAAATTGATTTTCAAATCTTTTTCAACTAACTAGTTGACTTTTTATTTGTTTCTTATCTCTTTCAAAATCACCTAACTACTTCTCTCTCTAAATTTTCGAAAATCATCTCCCTCTTTTTCAAAATTCTTTTAATTAACTAATTGTTTCAAATTTTAATTTTAATTTTATTTCTTCTTTTAATTTTCGAAAATCACTAACCATTTTTCAAAATTAATTTTCGAAATTCTCTCCCTCTTATCTTCTTCTATTTATTTATTTATTTACTAACACTTCTCTTCATCTCAAGAATTCGAACCTATCTTCCCCCTTATGTTTGGATTCTTAACTCTTTTCCTTCTTCTATTCCTTTCTTCTTTTACTAACATAAAGGAATCTCTATACTTTGACATAGAGGATTCCTCTTTCTTTTCTGTTCTCTTCTTTTTCATATGAGCAGGAACAAGGAAAAAGGCATTCTTGTTAAAGCTGATCCTGAACCTGAAAGGACTCTGAAGAGGAAACTGAGAGAAGCTAAAACACAACAATCCAGAGACAACCTTACTGAAATTTTCGAACAAGAAAAGGATATGGCAGCCGAACCCAACAAAAATAATGCAAGGAGGATGCTTGGTGACTATACTACACCTACTTCCAAGTTTGATGGAAGAAGCATCTCAATCCCTGCCATTGGAGCAAACAATTTTGACCTGAAATCTCAACTAGTTGCTCTAATGCAACAGAACTGCAAGTTCCATGGACTTTCATCAGAAGATCCCTATTAACTTTTAACTGAGTTCTTGCAGATCTGTGAGACTGTTAAGACTAATGGAGTAGATTCTGAAGTCTACAGGCTCAAGCTTTTCCCTTTTGCTATAAGAGACAGAGCTAGAACATGGTTGGACTCACAACCTAAAGATAGCCTGGACTCCTAGGATAAGCTGGTCACGGCCTTCTTGGCTAAGTTCTTTCCTCCTCAAAAGCTGAGCAAGCTTAGAGTGGATGTTCAGACCTTCAAATAAAAAGATGGTGAATCCCTCTATAAAGCTTGGGAAAGATACAAATAGATGACCAAAAGGTGTCCTTCTGACATGCTTTCAGAGTGGACCATTCTGGATATATTCTATTATGGTCTATCTGAGTTCTCCAAGATGTTACTGGACCATTCTGCAGGTGGATCCATTCACCTAAAGAAAACGCCTGCAGAAGCTCAAGAACTTATTGACATGGTTGCAAATAACCAATTCATATACACTTCTGAGAGGAATTCTGTGAATAATGGGACACCTCAGAGGAAGGGAGTTTTTGAAATTGATGCTCTGAATACCATATTGGCTCAGAA
>NC_029780.3:105940829-105975434 GCF_000817695.3 Arachis duranensis
GCAGAGGTAAATTACATGGGTGAACCTTATGGAAACACCTATAATTCTTCATGGAGAAATCATCCAAATTTCTCATGGAAGGATCAACAAAAGCCTCAACAAGGCTTTAATAATGGTGGAAGAAATACGATCAGCAATAGCAAGCCTTTTCCACCATCTTCTCAGCAATAGACAGAGAATTCTGAGCAGAGCACCTCTAACTTAGCAAACATAGTCTCTGATCTGTCTAAGGCCATTTTATGTTTCATGAGTGAAACAAGGTCCTCCATCAGAAATTTGGAGGCACAAGTGGGCCAGCTGAGTAAGAAAGTCACTGAAACTCCTCCTAGTACTCTCCCAAGCAATACAGAAGAAAATCCAAAAAGAGAGTGCAAGGCCATTGATATTGTCAATATGGCCGAATTCAAAGAGGAAGGGGATGACGTAAATCCCAGTGAGGAAGATGATAAACCTCTATTTCATGGTTTATCTTGTGCTCAATTGAGTGGTTTTTATCAACTCTTTACCCACTTATTCATATGATTTGCATGTTTTGCATTTTCCTTCCTGATTCTGTGCTATGATTGAAAACATGCTTCTTTGGTCTTAATTTTGCTATGTTTAATCCTCTCTTATTACCATTTGAAGCCTTGGTATGTGTGTTAAGTGATCTCATAGATTACAGGGCATGAATGGCTCAGAGGATGGAAAGGAAGCATGCAAAAGTGGAAGGAATACAAGAAACTGAAGGAATTGCCAAAGCTGTCAGCCTGACCTCTTCGCACTCAAATGGTCATAACTTGAGCTACAGAGGTCCAAATGATGCGGTTCCATTTGCATTGGAAAGCTAACATCCGGGGCTTCGCAATGATAGATAATTTGCCATAGCTTCCCCGAACTTAGGTGACACAAACGCGTGGATGACGCGCTCGCGTCGCATCTGCAAAATTCTAATCCACGCAAACACGTGGACGACGCTTTCGCGTCACTTTCCCGTGACCTGTACGTACCATATTTCGAAATTAGCAATTTCTGGGCTGTTTTTGACCTAGTTTTCGGCCCAGAAAGCACATATTAGAGGCTATAAAGTGGGGGAGTCCATTCATTCATCATACATACTTCATATCAGACTCATAATTCACTTTTCACAATTTAGATGTAGTTTTAGAAAGAGAGAGAGAGGCTCTTTCCTCTCTCTTAGGATTAGGATTTTTAGAATTTAGGAATATTTCTTCTTCATCTCAGGTTCAATGTTCTTTTTAGTTATTTTTCTCTTTTATTTGTTTAATGACCATTTATGTTATGACTTTCTTAATTAATATAATTTGAGGTATTTCAGACTCATGATTGTTTTCTTTTATTAATATAAATAATTTAGATTTTTTCCCCTTTTGGCTTTGGTTAGGTAATTGGTAACACTTGAGTTGTCAAACTCAGCAGTGGTTGAAATTGGCAGATTCTAATTGATCTAGATCGCTCTAAAGCTAGTCTTCCCACAGGGATTGACTAGGACTTGAAGATCAAGCTAATTAGTCCACTTGACCTTCCCTTGTTTAATAAAGGATAACTAAGTGGGATTAAAACCCAATTCTCATCACACTTGATAAGGATAACTAAGATAGGAATTCTGATTCTAATACCTTGCCAAGAGTTTATTTTATCATTACTATTTTATTTTTCTTATCATTTAACATACTTGTTCCTTACTTTCAAAACCCCCAATTCACAAGACTCATAACTAATAATAAGAACATACCTCCCTGCAATTCCTTGAGAAGGCAACCCGAGGTTTAAATACTTCGGTTATCAATTTTATCAGGGGTTTGTTACTTGTGACAACCAAAATGTTTGTAAGAAAGGTTGATTGCTTGGTTTAGAAACTATACTTACAACGATAATTTATTATAACTTCTAGACCACCAATCTTTAGTTCTTCAGAATGGCGCTGTTGCTAGGGAATTGAAAACATGTGCCTTATTATTGGTTATTTTAAATATTTTTCAAAAAAAATTCAGATTTTTATTTTAATTTTTTTTCTTATCTTATCTTAGTTTTAAAGTTCAAAATTCAAATATTTTTTCAAAAATCATATCTTTTTCAAAAGTTTATCTTATTTTTTTTCAAAAATCATATCTTTTTTCAAAATCTTATCCTATCTTTTTCAAAGATCTTATTTTCTTTTTCATATGAACTCTCACCCCTTTGGCTATGAGTCTGGTTATAATTATGTTGCAGGAAGAGGAGATTATAATGACAACATGCATTAAGGTTGGGAGAATCAAAGATGGGAGGAGCCACAAGGATTTGATCAACCCTCATGGCAACAACCACCTCCAATAGATTATCAACAACCATTCTGTGATGCATATCAAGGCAATAGCTATGGTGAGCACTCTTTTGATTATCAACAACTACCACCATATGCCTATGAACCCCCTCCTCAACATGACTTTGGACCACCATACTCACAAGCCCCTTACTACCAAACAACCTCATATAATCCTAACCCTCAACCACCATACTAACCACCTTATGAGCCATATGAACCATATATAAAACCACCACAATTCCAACCCAATTACTCCCAAGAACCACCACCTCAATATACACCATCTCCTTATCATTATCAAGATGAACCCTCCTATCTACCCCAAACCTCCATGGAGAACACACTTACCTCTCTCAATGGTCTCACCTCTAAACTCCAAAATCTTATATCCTGCATGGACCAATCCTCTACCTCGAATACTCAACCCTCAATCTCCAGTGCACTTTCATCTTAACCACAGAATAATCTCTCCATCCCATTACCACCATCCATGGAAGAGCACCCACATCCATCAATACAAGAGCAACATGATCCCAATGATGCTATTGACATGGAACAAGAGAGAAGGGATCATCTTTGTGAATCCATACTTCATAAAGAGCTAGAGGGGGCACTAAAGGTGAAGGTAGAAGAGACCTTTGCAGATGAAGGAGTAGTTGAAGGGAGTTATCATAGAAAAGAAGCCATCAAGGAGGAATACGATTTCATACTTAAACACCTGGATCAAGCGATAAATCGATTACTTTTCTGACGTTCGGACATTCAAGGAACCCCCATGGCTTCATATGCAGAATCTACTGAAGAACATGGCATGATGGAGAAGTTAGAAACTCCGGTGGACAGTGAGCAGCATGATTTGGTATTGGAACATTTAGAAGAAGTTACGCCTGCCATTAAAGAGGAAGAAGTGGTTGAAGACTTAGGAGATGCGGAACCTCCATGGGAAACTCAATTCATAAAGCCTCCTTCAAAGACATTTGAAACTGATGTTGAGGAAGGTGCACGACCTCCAAGGCATATCATGGTTGAAGACTTTGAAGGGGATGATCAAGAGATGGATTCAATCATTAATGAATTCTTATCTACATTTGAATCCTCTCCCATTGGACTTGACATGGAGATTAAAGAAGAAGAAGCACAACCTCTCATGCCATTGGTGAACAATGAAGAAGAAATTGAATCAGAAGAAAGCTACCAAGAGGAAGAGGTTGAAATTGAAGAAGCTTGCAAAGAGGTGAAAGTTGTCAAAGAAGAGCACAAGGGAGTGGAGCTTGCAAGATCATTAGAAACACCTCTCCCGAAGCCATTACTGTCCAACACAATGTTCAAGTGGGTACAATTCTTATCTTTGACCTTTACTTTTCCACTTGAATATGGGCTTCTAGAGACGGATGGTCAACTTAGAGCTCTTTGTGGCATTAAGAGCAAGAAGAAGATGGTTAGTGGTTGGAGTTGTCAAGCAAAGTTCAACATGGTTGTATGCTCCAAGTTGACATGCAAAGTTTGGTGTAAAGCTCAACTGAATGGGTCTAAGAAGTTGTTTGGCCGCTTTAGTGAGAATTCAGATTGCCTGCCACCCGGTTGGAACACTAATGATCAACAAGAAGACGGGTGCAAAAGCAAGGTTTGGGACCCAGGAATTCAATCTAGAAATCAATACTCTTGGGGCCTTGTCACTTGCTTTAGCTTGCTTGAAGGCTTTCTGCACCTAGTTTGGGATCCCAGAGACTGTGGGAATTCCAAACACTAGTGGAGATTCTTGGATGAATACAAGCACAAGCCACCATAACAAGGAGCTCACCAGAATGTCCAACTTAAGGACTTTAATTAAAAGTGCTAGGTGGGAGACAACCCACCATGGTATGATCGTTCCTTTTTCAGTTTTAATTTCAGTCTGTTTTTGAGTTTTGATTGAACCTGGAATCATCCATAGCATTCATATTAGTATTGCATTCTGCATACTGCATTATTAAAAAAAAATTTCGCACGCGACGCGACAGCGTCACTGACGCGTCCGCGTCATAGGTGCGTTGGGAAGAAAACAAAATTGAACAGAGAGTCACGCGAAAGCGCGGTTGGAGGCGTGCCTTTGGCACAAATTGGTCCACGCGACCACGTCGATGACGCGTCTGCGTCATGTGGGAAAAACGCCTCCCACGCGTCCGCGTCACCCACGCGAACGCGTGCCTCAAAATCGACGTAAAAATGGTGTATGGCCGAAAGTTGAGCTAGAATTGGGCTGGACTTGTGCTAGAAGCACAAGCCCTACCACGCGTGCGCATGCCCCACACGCCCGCGCCGTTTTCAAATTTAGGCCATCCACGCGATCGCGGCAACAACGCGATTGCGTCCCCCAAGATTTGGCAATATGAATTTCAAACAGAGAGTTGTGCGACCGCGAGGCTGCCCTCGCGCTAATGGCACAAATCGATCCACGCGACCGCGTGGATGACGCGTCCGCATCATTTCATAGAAGCGCTATCCGCGCGAATGCGTCACTCACGCGTCCGCGTCACAAGCGGCGCACAGCTTATCCAAATCAGCCAAATATCTCATCTTTTTCTTCCCCATATCTAAATCTTTTCTTTCCCTCTTATTTCTTTCTTCCTCCTTTCTTACTTTCTTTTTCTTTTCCATTGGTGTTATAATTCTCTTCTTCAACTATTGCATCTTTTCTTAATTTATTCTAATGCTTCATGACTTGTTTTATTCTGATTGGGTATTATTCTTAAGTCAATGCTAATTTTTATAATACTGATATTCCTTTTGCATTGATATGCACTTACACTTTCTTACATTACCCACACTCTCTTCCCCATTGTTGCATCTTTTGCACTATTGATATGTCATTTGCTTCCACTATTTTCTCACTTGCATGTTGTAGCTACCATGTAATTGAGACCTTTATTATTTGGCATTAACACCCATATTTTATTTATGTTCTTATCTTTATTTCTGGTTTACTTTCCTTCCTTTTTCCCTTCTTTCAGGATGGCCACCACGAAGAGAGAGACAAAGTTTCTTAATGAGGAGACAGGCAAGTCAATTTGCACAATCTATAGAGAAAGGCATCAGTTGGAGTAGCCCGTCCACCTGTACATCTTAGCATGCACCGAGGACAGTGCAGTCTTTAAGTGTGGGGAGGTCGATACCGATCTCCATGGGTTAGTTATTCTCTTCTCAACACCAATATTCTATTTTCTTTGTTTGTTCATTGTTGCACTGCATAATAGATTGCATGTGTAGTTGATTTTTTTTGCATTTAAATACTACTTGGTTGAAAAATAATAAGTTTCTTTTTAAGACCCTATTTTTGAATAATTTCACTAATTTAAATTAAAAACTAAAATTTTTCATGTGTTAAATTTGTTTGAAGTTGTATTTAGAACATAGTTAAAAGCTAGAACACACAACCTGTGAGATTTGAGCTTATTTACATGGTTATATTATTTAACCATAAATATTTTATTCTTGTGTGTTTTCTTCTCTATGATTGCAATCCTTACTTTGTTTCAGTCTATATGTCCATTATTTAGTATATTTACATGCTTGCATATGATTGAGGCCATTACTTGTTTTAGCTCACTTCTCCCAAATAAGCCTACCCTTTTATGTCACCCTTGTTAGCCACTTTGAGCTTTTTAATCCCCTTATGTTCTATAACCACATCACTAGCCTTAAGCAGAAAAACAAATTAAATATCCCAATTGAATCTTTGGTTAGCTTAAGATAGAGGTTGTGCATCAACTAAGTGTGGAGAAACTGTGGGAACATGGGTTAATAAGGGAATGTATCATGTTTCTAATTCTGAATATTAGAAAATTTGGATATCTACTCATGTAAAATAGAAAATTAAAAATTCCATATGCATTGATATGTTATTTTAGTTTTTATGTCTCTATAAATATATATATATAATAGAATATAATATAATATAATATAATATAATATAATATAAATAAGGGGACAAAATTACCCCAATGTTAAGATCAATGCATATGTGACACAAATTAAAAGAAAAGTTGATACATGAGTATGTGATACAAAAGTGAGAATTATGGGTGGCTTGGCATGATTTTAGAAGTTATATAGAATGTATGTATGTTAGGTGATAGCCCAGGTTACTCAAAGATTCAATTTATAGCTCACTTAGCCATACATATATCCTCACCCTTGCCTTGGCCCCATTACAACCTTGAAAAGACCTCATGATGTTTGCATTGGTACATTAAATATTTGTTGATTGGTTAGATAAAGAACAAAGTTTTAGAAAGCATGATTATGGAAGAATAGAGTGATTGACCCTAAACACTTGAGAGTTAGAGTGATATACACTACCAATAAGGGTTCAATGCTTGATTCTATGTTCCCTGCTTTCATCAGCTATCTTCTTACAACTTTACTTACTTTTTATTGTATAATTTGAATTATTAGAATTTGATTCATATTTGTCTTGAAGAACTTATTCACTTTTAACCAAGTGGGTAGAAACATTTTGCATGTAGTTGCATTCACATAGATAGGTTGCATTGCATACTCTCTTCACCCCTTTATAGCTTCTCTTGAGCTTAGCATGAGGACATGCTAATGTTTAAGTGTGGGGAGGTTGATAAACCTCTATTTCATGGTTTAAGGTTGATAAACCTCTATTTCATGGTTTATCTTGTGCTCAATTGAGTGGTTTTTATTAACTCTTTACCCACTTATTCATACGATTTGCATGTTTTGTATTTTCCTTCCTGATTCTGTGCTATGATTGAAAACATGCTTCTTTGGTCTTAATTTTGCTATGTTTAATCCTCTCTTATTACCATTCGATGCCTTGATATATGTGTTAAGTGATCTCAGAGATTACAGGGCATGAATGACTCAGAGAATGGAAAGGAAGCATGCAAAAGTGGAAGGAATACAAGAAAATGAAGGAATTGCCAAAGTTGTCAGCCTGACCTCTTCGCACTCAAACGGTCATAACTTGAGCTACAGAGGTCCAAATGATACAGTTCTAGTTGCATTGGAAAGCTAACATCCGGGGCTTCACAACGATATATAATTTGCCATAGCTGCTTCGAAGTTAGGTGACGTAAACGTGTGGATGATGCGCCCATCTCGCATCTGCAAAATTCCAATCCACGCAAACGCGTGGACGACGCTTCCGCGTCACTTTCCCGCGACCTGTACGTACCATATTTTGAAATTAGCAATTTCTGGGCTATTTTTGACCCAGTTTTCGGCCCAAAAAGCACAGATTAGAGGCTATAAAGTGAGAAAATCCATTCATTCATCATACATACTTTAAATCAGACTCATAATTCACTTTTCACAATTTAGATGTAGTTTTAGAGAGAGAGAGGCTCTCTCCTCTCTCTTAGGATTAGGATTTTTAGAATTTAGGAATATTTCTTCTTTATCTCAGGTTCATTATTCTTTTTAGTTATTTTTCTCTTTTATTTGTTTAATGACCATTCATGTTATGACTTTCTTAATTAATATAATTTGAGGTATTTCAGACTCATGATTGTTTTCTTTTATTTATATAAATAATTTAGATTTTTTCCCCTTTTGGCTTTGGTTAGGTAATTGGTAACACTTGAGTTGTCAAACTCAGCAGTGGTTGAAATTGGCAGATTCTAATTGATCTAGATCGCTCTAAAGTTAGTCTTCCCACAGGGATTGACTAGGACTTGAGGATCAAGCTAATTAGTCCACTTGACCTTCCCTTGTTTAATAAAGGATAACTAAGTGGGATTAAAACCCAATTATCATCACACCTGATAAGGATAACTAGGATAGGAATCCCGATTCTAATACCTTGCCAAGAGTTTATTTTATCATTACTATTTTATTTTTCTTATCATTTAACATACTTGTTCCTTACTTTGAAAACTCCCAATTTACAAGACTCATAACCAATAATAAGAACATACCTCCCGGCAATTCCTTAAGAAGGCGACCCGAGGTTTAAATACTTCGGTTATCAATTTTATCAGGGGTTTGTTACTTGTGACAATCAAAATGTTTGTAAGAAAGGTTGATTGCTTGGTTTAGAAACTATACTTGCAACGAGAATTTATTATAACTTCTAGACCACCAATATTCAGTTCTTCAGAAGACCTCATGGGACGTCTCTCAAACAAGAAGGAGTTCCCTATTGAGGACCTAAAGGAATCTGAGGCTCATATAGAGACCATAGAGATTTCATTAAACCTTCTTCTGCCATTCATGAGCTCTGAAGACTATTCTTCCTCTGAAGAGGATGAAGATGTAACTGGAGAGCAAGTTGCTCAATATCTAGGAGCCATCATGAAACTGAATGCCAAGTTGTTTGGTAATGAGACTTGGGAAGGTGAACCTCCCTTGCTCATTAGTGAACTAGATACTTGGGTTCAGCAAACTCTACCTCAAAAGAGACAAGATCCTGGTAAATTCTTAATACCATGTTTCATGGGAACCATGACCTTTGAGAAGGCTCTGTGTGACCTAGGGTCAAGCATAAATCTTATGCCACTCTCTGTAATAGAGAAGCTGGGGATAATTGAGGTACACCCTGCCACATTCTCATTAGAGATGGCAGACGGATCACAAAGACAAGCTTATGGATTAGTAGAGGACGTGTTAGTGAAGGTTAAAGGCCTCTACATCCCTGCTGATTTCATAATCTTAGACACTAGGAAGGAGGAGGATGAATGCATCATCCTTGGAAGACCATTCCTAGCCACAGCAAGAGCTGTGATTGATGTTGACAGAGGAGAGCTAGTCCTTCAAATAAATGGGGACTACCTTGTGTTTAAAGCTCAAGGATCTTCTTTTGCAACCATGGAGAGGAAGCATGAAAAGTTTCTCTCAATACAGAGTCAAACAAAGCCCCCATAATCAAACTCTAAGTTTGGTGTTGGGAGACCACAACCAAACTCTAAGTTTGGTGTTGGGAGTCTACAATATTGACCTGATCACCTGTGAGGCTCCATGAGAGCCCACTGTCAAGCTAGTGATATTAAAGAAGCGCTTATTGGGAGGCAACCTAATTTTTATTTATCTAATTCTATTTTTATTTTTATTGTTCTTTTATGTTTTATTAGGTTCATGATCATGTAGAGTCACAAAACAAATACTAAAATTAAAAACAGAATCAAAAACAGCAGAAGAAACAGCACACCTTGGAGGAAGGGCTTATTGGCGTTTAAATGTCAGTAAGGAGCATCTGACTGGCGTTCAACGCCAGAACAGAGCATGAATCTGGTGTTCAACGCTAGAAACATGCAGCAATCTGGCGTTTAAACGCCAGGATTGCATACTGAGAAAAGCT
Organism: Arachis duranensis; assembly: GCF_000817695.3. Lineage (NCBI taxonomy): Eukaryota > Viridiplantae > Streptophyta > Magnoliopsida > Fabales > Fabaceae > Arachis > Arachis duranensis. The sequence goes on from NC_029780.3 coordinate 105,950,441, forward strand.
GGCGTTCAACACCAGAAACATGTTGCAGACTGGTGTTGAACGCCCAAAACAAGCATAGAACTGGCGTTTAACGCCAGAAATAAGCATCAACTTGGCGTTTAACGCCAAGAATGCATGCAGAGGGCGTTTTACACGCCTCATTGGTGCAGGGATGTAAATCCTTGACACCTCAGGATCTGTGGATCCCACAGGATCATCTCAGGATCTGTGGACTTCACAGGATCCCCACCTACCTCAACTTACCTTCTCTCTTCTTCACACAATCCAATAACACTCTTTTCCAAACACCCTTCACCAATCAACTCAATCTTTCTTCCCAATTACCCTTTCACCATTCACATCCATCCACTTTTCCCCATAAACCCCACCTACTTTCAAAATTCAAAATCTATTTCCCACCCAAACCCACCTTAAATGGCCGAACCTACTCTCTCTCCCTTCACTATATAAACCCCTCTATCCTTCTTCATTTTCACACACCACAACCCTCTCTTCTTCACCTTAGCCGAAACCACACACCTCTCCCTCTCCTCCATATTTTCTTCTTCTTCTTCTTCTTCTTCTTCTATTCTTTCTTCTTTTTGCTCGAGGGCGAGCAATATTCTAAGTTTGGTGTGGTAAAAGCATAGCTTTTTTTTTTGTTTTTCCATAACCACCTATGGCACCTAAGGCCGGAGAAACCTCTAGAAAAGGGAAAGGGAAGACAAAAGCTTCCACCTCCGAGTCATGAGAGATAGAAAGATTCATCTCAAAAGCCCATCAAGACCACTTCTATGAAGTTGTGGCCAAGAAGAAGGTGATCCCTGAGGTCCCTTTCAAGCTCAAGAAAAATGAGTATCTGGAGATCCGACATGAGATCCACCCCATTCAACAAGTCAGAATCCTAATGGTTCAAGAGTTCTATGCCAATGCATGGATCACTAGGAACCATGATCAAAGTATAAACCCGAATCCAAAGAATTATCTTACAATGGTTTGGGGGAAATACTTAGATTTCAGTCCGGAAAATGTAAGGTTGGTGTTCAACTTGCCTATGATGCAAGAAAATGCACGCCCCTACACTAGAAAGGTCAACTTTGATCAAAGGTTGGACCAAGTCTTTATGGACATATGTGTGGAAAGAGCTCAATGGAAAAGAGACTCAAAAGGCAAGTCGGTTCAATTAAGAAGACTGGACCTAAATCCTGTGGCTAGAGGATGGTTGGAGTTCATCCAACGCTCCATCATTCCCACTAGCAACCGATCCGAAGTTACTGTAGATCGGGCCATCATAATCCATAGCATCATGATTGGAGAGGAAGTAGAAGTTCATGAAGTCATCTCCCTTGAATTCTACAAAATAGCCGAAAATCCCTCTACCTTGGCAAGGCTAGCTTTTCCTCATCTCAATTGCTATCTATGCTACTCGGTTAGAATTGTTATAGATGGAGACATCCTCATTAAAGAGGACAAGCCCATCACTAAGAAGAGGATAGAGCAAACAAGAGAGCCCACTCATGGATCCCAAGAGACGCATGAGGAAGCTCATCAACAAGAAATCCCTGAGATGCCTCAAGGGATGCATTTTCCTCCAAACAACTATTGGGAACAACTCAACACTTCTCTAGAAGACTTGAGTTATAACATGGACCAACTAAGGGTGGAACACTAAGAGCACTCCATCATTCTCCATGAGATTAGAGAAGATCAAAGAGCAATGAGGGAGGAGCAACAAAGGCAAGGAAGAGACATAGAAGAGCTCAAGGACATCATTGGTCCTTTAAGAAGAAGATGCCACCATCACTAAGGTGGGCTCATTCCTTGTTCTTATTTCTCTGTTTTTCGGTTTTTATGCTATGTGTTTGTCTATGTTTGTGTGTTTGTTACATGATCATTAGTGTCTAGTGTCTATGTCTTAAGGCTATGAATAATTCCATGAATCCTTCACCTTTCTTAAATGAAAAATGTTTCTAATACAAAATAACAAGAAGTACATGAGTTTCGAATTCATCATTGAAATTAGTTTAATTATATTGATGTGGTGACAATACTTTTTGTTTTCTGAATGAATGCTTGAAATAGTGCATATTTTTTATCTTGTTGTTTATGAATGTTAAAATTGTTGGCTCTTGAAAGAATGATGAATAAGAGAAATGTTATTGATAATCTGAAAAATCATAAAATTGATCCTTGAAGTAAGAAAAAGCAGTGAAGAACAAAGCTTGCGAAAAAAATAAAAAAAAGGGTGGCGAAAAAAAAGAAAAAGAAAAAGCAAGCAGAAAAAGCCAATAGCCCTTAAAACCAAAAGGCAAGGGTAAAAAGGATCCAAGGCTTTGAGCATCAATGGATAGGAGGGCCCAAGGAAACAAAATCCAGGCCTAAGCGGCTAAATCAAGCTGTCCCTAACCATGTGCTTGTGGCATGCAGGCCCAAGTGAAAAGCTTGAGACTGAGTGGTTAAAGTCATGATCCAAAGTAAAAAGAGTGTGCTTAAGAGCTCTGGACACCTCTAACTGGGGACTTTAGCAAAGTTGAGTCATAATCTGAAAAGGTTCACCAGTCATGTGTCTGTGGCATTTATGTATCCGGTGGTAATACTGGAAAACAAAGTGCTTAGGGCCACGGCCAAGACTCATAAAAGTAGCTGTGCTCAAGAATCAACATACTTAACTAGGAGAATCAATAACACTATCTGAAATTCTAAGTTCTTATGGATGCCAATCATTCTAAACTTCAAAGGAAAAAGTGAGATGCCAAAACTGTTCAGAAGAAAAAAGCTACAAGTCCCGCTCATCTGATTAGAACTAATCTTCATTGATATTTTGAGATTTATAGTATATTATCTTCTTTTTATCTTAATTGATTATTAGTTGCTTAGGGACAAGCAACAATTTAAGTTTGATGTTGTGATGAGCGGATAATTTATACGCTTTTTGGCATTGTTTTTAGGTAGTTTCTAGTAGGATCTAGCTACTTTTAGGGATGTTTTCATTAGTTTTTATGTAAAATTCACATTTCTGGACTTTACTATGAGTTTGTGTGTTTTTCTATAATTTTAGGTATTTTCTGGCTGAAATTGAGGGACCTGAGCAAAACTATGATAGAAAGCTGACAAAGGACTGCTGATGCTGTTGGATTCTGACCTCCCTACACTCGAAATGAATTTTTTGGAGCTATAGAACTCCAAATGGTGCGCTCTCAACAGCGTTGGAAAGTAGACATCCATAACTTTCCAGCAATATATAATAGTCCATACTTTATTCGAATCAAGACGACGCAAACTGGCGTTCAACACCAGTTCTGTGCTGCATTCTGGAGTAAAATGCCAGAAACACGTCACAAACCAAAGTTAAACGCTAAACAGACGTTACAACTTGGCGTTTAACTCCAAAAGAAGCCTCTGTACGTGTAAAGCTCAAGCTCAGCACAAGCACAAACCAAAGTGGGCCTCGGAAGTGGATTTCTGCATTTAGACTTATTTCTATAAACCCTAGTAACTAGTCTAGTATAAATAGGACATTTTACTATTGTATTAGACATCTTTGGATTATTTTTGGATTACTGATGTGTGAGCATCTTATCTATCTCTTCCTAGTGAATTTGCATCTAAATTGTTGAGTTTAATTTAGAATTAATTATATTTTAGCCACTATGGATGCTATTTTGAGTTTTGTGCAATTTTATTCATTTTAGGTAGCATTCGGATGGATTTGATGAAGTTTCTCCAGAGAAAAAGAAGAAACCAAAGGGATGACCAGTGAAGACTGACGCGGACGCATGGCTCACGCGACCGCGCGAAATGGAGAAATTGCAATGACGCGATCGCGTGCCTGACGCGAACGCGTGGACTAGAATCCGCACAAATGACGCGAGCGCATGGACGACGCGGACGCGTCACATGCGCAATCTGCAATAATACAGAAAATGCTGGTTTTGATTTCTGGGCTGTTTTTGACCCAGTTTCCAGCCCAGAAAATACAGATTATTAGAAGCTGCAGAATGGACAAATCAAGTGGTCCCCACCCATCAACTAAAGATCTATTAATTAATTCGAATTTAAATTCAAATCTTATCTTTTAGGAAAAGATATTAATTTTTAATTTTAGATTTCAAACCTATTAGGATTAGTAATAAATAGGAACTTTGTACATTTAGACAGATACGATATTGTTACCAGAACCCTTATTTTTCTTCTCTGAACCATGAGCAACTAATCCTTCATTGTTAAGGTTAGGAGCTCTGTCTATTTTCATGGATTGATTGTTTGATCTTTTTAATTTAATTCATGTCTTAATTTATATTTCAATAATTGTTTTCGTTCTTTATTCTATGAACATTGGGTGGAACAGAAGTGTTCATACCCTGGGTCGAGTTACCCGACCCGGGATGATTGGCGATAAAAGCGACTGACCTCCTTAGGTCCGACTAGCCGACCTCTTCTCAAAGAGCTCGGCCAAATCGACAGGAGAGCCCAGTAAAGGGCCCAAACAGAGGAACACGACCCAAATCCTAGGGCAACCCAAGCCTATAGAGATAAAGGCGGTTCCATTGAAGATACGCTGACCTCAACTCAAAGATAAAGATAAGATAAGATAACTAATTTATCTTATCCAAAAAGGTCACATCTCATCATTATAAATATGCTAGAGCACCCAGGTATAACTCATACTCTGATTCTACATAAAACCTGCTTAATACCCTTGCTAACTTAAGCATCGGAGTCTCTTGCAGATACCCCCCACCCTTCGGTGACAGAGGATCAGCAGCACCATCAGTCCAACAAGTCGGACGTACCAGCTCCGGCTGTCATCCACCTGCCGGACACACCAGCTACGACCAGTACGAAAGATCTCATCCGAGATCGACCTCCAGTTTCAGGTAACCCTCGGAACAAGAAGTATGACCTATGTTCTAATTGAGTTCTCGTAAAACTCGAAAAAGCTCTTTACTTGAACAACAGCTTGAAAATATATTATACTGAATTTTTAATTGTTTGTATTTAAAGGGATATGTGACATATAATCCCCTAATTTGTGGATAATTATGATTCTTTTTGCATATAAACTAGAAATTGATCATCACCCTCTAATTGGAATTAATTGACCAAGGAATTGGTAATTAATAAATTTTAGAGGAGACTAGGAAGGTCTAAGGAATTAGGGTCTAGTCACATATAGTTTGCCATGAAATTAAATCTTGCATGATTAAATTAATTAGTAATAAAAGTTAATCCAGAAATTAGATAACTCTGAAACCTTAACTGTTTTCTCCATATTTTATTCCCAATTTATTTAATTGTCTATACTTTTGATATTCTGAATTCGAACTTAAACCTTTTGAACATCTCAAAACCAATTTCTGCTTGCCTAACTAAGCTTATCACTCAAGAATCATTGCTTGATCCATCAATCCTCATGGGATCGACCCTTACTCACGTAAGGTATTACTTGGTATGACCCGGTGCATTTGCCGGTTAGTAGTGTGGGTTATAAAATACCGCACCAATTACCTATGATCCTTTGATCACGTTTATGGGGGCTGGCCATTCGGCCATGCCTGGACCATCACTTATGTATTTTCAATGGTGGAGTTTTTACACACGATAGATTAAGGGTGTGGAGCTCTGCTGTACCTCGAGTTTCATTGCAATTACTACTATTTTCTATTCAATTCAGCTTATTCTTATTGTAAGATATTCGTTGCACTTCAACATGATGAATGTGATTATCTGTGACACTCATTATCATTCTCACCTATGAACGCGTGACTGACAACCACTTTCGTTCTACCTTAGAACGAGCGTGTATCTCTTGGATTCCTTAATCAGAATATTCGTGGTATAAGCTAGAATTATTAGCGACCATTCTTGAGAATCCAAAAAGTCTAAACCTTGTCTGTGGTATTCCGAGTAGGATTCAGGGATTGAATGACTGTGATGAGCTTCAAACTCGCAATTGCTGGGCGTGATGACAAATGCAAAAGAATCAATGGATTCTATTCCAACATGATCGAGAACCGACAGATGATTAGCCATGCTGTGACAGAGCATTTGGACCTTTTTTCACTGAGAGAATGGGATGTAGCCATTGACAACGGCAATGCCCTACATACAGCTTGCCATGGAAAGGAGTATGAAGGATTGAAAGTAAGAAAGCAGTATGTTGCAGAGATTCAACAGGGACAAAGCATCTCCATACACTTATCTGAAATTTCTGCCAATGATTTACATAAGTATTTCTATATTTATTTTATGCTTTATTTATTATTAATTTCGAAAACCATTATAACCATTTGAATCCGCCTAACTGAGATTTACAAGATGACCATAGCTTGCTTCATACCAACAATCTCCGTGGGATCGACCCTTACTCACGTAAGGTATTACTTGGACGACCCAGTGTACTTGCTGGTTAGTTGTGCGGAGTTGTGACAAAGTGTGGTTCACGTTTGAGAGCAACAAGTCATTAGAGCCATTGTTGATCATCACAATTTCGTGCACCACTAACTTGGTGCAAAGTGTTTTGGGAAGATTATGATGCAGGGAATCAAAATCAAAAGGACGATGAAACTACACAAAATCATGAAAATGGAAATTCTGGACAAGCTGAACTAGAAACTGCAGCTGCTAAAAATTTAAGAGTCAATTCTGTTTTGTCTCATGAATCTGAAAGAGATCCTAAAACCAGCAGTACCCAGAATCCCTTGGTAACTAAATTTGCCTCAAAGTCCACCAGACCTCGTGAATAGAGATTTTTGAATAATTATCCTGAGGAATTTGTCATTGGGGACGTCTCTCATGGGGTGAAAACTCGGTCATCAACTAGAAAGGCAAATGAAGGAACAAACATTGCTCTTCTCTCACAAATGGAGCCTCAAAATGTTAAGGAATCCCTTAGTGACCCTTCTTGGGTAAAAGCAATGGAAGATTATCTTCTAGAATTTGAGAAGAACCAAGTGTGGACATTGGTTCCTAGGCCGAACGGAAAGAAAGTGACCGGCACCAAGTGGATTTTTTGGAACAAGCTAGGAGAAGATGGTAGTATTGCAAGAAACAAAGCAAGGCTAGTGGCACAAGGATATGACCAAGAAGAATGAATAGACTTTGATGAATCCTTTACCCATGTTGCCCGAATGGAAGCCATAAGACTCCTTTTAGCTTATGCTGCATTTTGTGATTTTAAATTATATCAAATGGATGTGAAATGTGCATTTTTAAATGGTGTGATAGATAGAGAAGTGTATGTGGAGCAGCCACCTAGTTTTGAAAATAAAGAGCATTCTAACCATATTTTCAAATTATCAAAAGCTCTCTATGGCTTAAGACAAGCTCCTAGAGCTTGGTATGAGAGACTTAGCTCTTTTCTTTTGAAAATGGTTTTCAAAGTGGCACCACAAACACAACTCTATTTATCAAGAATTCTAATGATTCTTTTATTCTAGTCCAAATATATGTTGATGACATTATTTTTGGATCAGCCAATGAATCCCTTTATTCTGAATTTGGGAAACTCATGACAAGTGAATTTGACATGAGTATGATGGGTGAACTTAATTTTTTCTTTGGGCTGCAAATTAAACAAACTGAAAATGGTATTTTTATTCATCAAGAAAAGTATGCCAAGGAACTAGTTAAGAAATTTGGTATGGAAAATGCCAAACCCATGGGAACTCCCATGCACCCTAGTTCAAAATTAGACAAGGGAGAAACTGAGAAAGATGTATATGAGACTAGGTATAGAGGAATGATTGGCTTTCTTATGTACTTAACTTCCTCTAGATCCGATATTGTGCAAAGAAATGTGTTCAAGATTCCAATCCAAACCAAAAGAGTCACATCTTTCTGCAGTTAAGAGGATCATTAGATATGTTCATGGCACATCCAATTTTGGTCTTTGGTATCCTAAGATTGATGATTTTTCTGCAGTTGGTTATTGTGATGTAGATTTTGCCGGTGATAGAATTGATAGAAGGAGCACTTCAGGCTTATGTTGCTTCTTTGGAAAGTTCTTGAATGTTTGGTCAAGTAAGAAGCAGCCAACAGTGGCTTTATCCACTGCAGAGGCTGAGTATATAGCTGCTTCTTCTTGTTGTTCTCAGCTTATGTGGTTAAAAACACATCTTGCTCATTACAAGTTAAATGCTGAAAATATTCCCTTGTTGTGTGATAATATGAGTGCCATTAATATTTCTAAAAATCCAGTTTTGCACTCTAGAACTAAGCATATTGAAGTGAAATTTCACTCAATAAGAGAACATCTTCAAAAGGGGAATATTAGCATTCAATTTGTTAAATCAGAGGAGCAATTAGCATATATTTTCACAAAGCCACTAGCTGAGGACGGATTCTGCATGCTTAGGACTAGTCTAGAAATTTTAAGTTATGATTCTTTGTTTGAAAGTTGCTGATATATTTGTTGGAGTTTTTGTCTCATAAACAGGTATGAGACAATTCTAGGCATGTGAAGAACGTTCCCTTCTATCAGCGTGATCTGGGCTTATTGCAAGTAAAAATTGATCTAGGCCAACCTCAAAAATCATATCTGGAGTGGTCCAATGTGTTTCTTTAAATCCAACCATCTCTAGGCCCAATATGGATGCTACATTTTTTTGTAGCTTGTTTTTGTTGGCTTGTGTGTTTAAGCTTTCTTTTTGTCCAAAAAGATTTTCATTTTGATTTAATTTTCTAGTCCACAAGGGTTTTCAAAATTTAAAATTAATTTCCTGTTTTTTTAATCAAATAAAATCTTTTTCTTTATGATGTCAAGTCCCTTCAAGTCAAATCAGTGGTGATGCAGTTTCATGGTTTGAGAAACTTTCTTTTGGGTACGGTTACTGTTTCGAGGGTTACCTGAAACTGGAGGTCGATCTCGGACGAGATATTCTGTGCTGGTTGGAGCAGTTGTGTCCGACTTGTTGGACTTGGTGGTAGTGCTGATCCTTCGTCCCCGAAGGGTGGGGGGTACCAGCAAGGGACTCCGATGCTTAAGTTAGCAAGGGTATTAAGCAGGTATTGAATAGAATCAGAGTATGAGTTATACCTGGGTGCTCCAGTGTATTTATAATGGTGAGATGTGACCTTCTTTGGATAAGATAAGTTAGTTATCTTATCTTATCTTATCTTTTGTCGAGGTCAGCTTATCTTCCATGGAACCGCCCTTATCTCTATAGGCTTGGGCTGCCTTTGGATCGGGGTCGTATTCCTTGAGTTGGGCCCTTCTTTGGACTTTCCTGTCGATTTGGCAGAGTTCTTTACGAAGAAGTCGGTCCGCTTGACCTAAAGAGGTCGGTCGCTTTGTTACTGAACATCCCGGCTCGGACAGCTCGACCCAGGGTATGAACAGTTACCAACACTCCTTCTCTTCCCTCCATCACTCCTCTTCAAACCCTTCGGTTTCTCCCCACTACCTTTACTGCTTCTCTTCCTTCAAAACTCAGAAACCAACCAAATGGGGAAGAAAGTTATTCCACAAAGGCCACAGCGTAAAAAGATTCATAAGCTACCAGCAAAACCAAGGCCCTCAACCCGTTCTTAGGAACGAACATTCACTCTGTCTCCCATTCCTCCTACATCACCTCCTCGGTGTGATCCAATGGCACGCACTAAAAATCCTTCTAGGTTTCCTTCTTCAGCCAAGTCAACGCCTCCACCACCGAAGGAACCTCCATCCAAACTTGGGTTGTCGAAGCCTAGTTCTTCAAAAGGGAAACAGCTAGCCACGACTGAACCCCCATCTGAGCCCACTCAACCAAAGACAAGGTCTGTTCCCTTGCGTTCTCAGAGAGGTAAAACTCGAGACACTCTTAAAGCTGTTAGAGAACCAGACATTGGCTCATATTTGTGAACATGTTTCCTTGATTGAATGCATTACACCCACTCACAAAGTCCTAGGATATGAATGTGCTCAATTACACCGTATTGTTAACCACATCATACTTCCTCAAAGTGGTTCATATCAAAGGATTTCTTACACTGACACTCTTGTTTTATATGCCCTGCTCACCAAAACAGAAATTTCATTTGCTTATTTGATGGTTAGATACATGTTTGACTCTGTTAGAAGTGAGAAACACAAAGCCCTTCCTTATGGCATGTTTCTAACTTGCATTTTTGAGTATTTTGGTGTTGACTTATCCAATGAGGATTATAAAAATAGACATTCATATCTAAAGGGAGGTGGTGCAGTGAAACAGCAAAAAGGACCTACTCGATCTGAGAGGGTGGTCTTAGATGATGAAGATGATGACTTTGTCCCTGAGGAATCTCCTCCTCCTTCTACCGAGGGTACTTCCATCTCCACTAGTAAAAAATTTGCTCTGCTGAATATTGTCAAAGATATAGTCTAGGAGTTTATCTCCCAATCCAATCACATGATTGCAATGAGTAAAGAGCAAAGGAAGCTAGCAAGCAAGCATAAGAATTTCCTCCGGATGTCAAGAGATAGAGTGGCTGTGTTCATGACTTTCATTGATAACCTTCAAAAGGATGAAGATCCTGCCACTGATGCTGATGAGGAAGTTGATTCGGAGGGAAATTATTCCGATGCCTAGACTTGTCTCATGAAACTGCTGCTGTCTGCTTTCTTTTTGTCTCATGAAAATTGCTTTTGTTATTTTTGAACTATTTTTTGATACTTTGGATGACTGTAATGCCTTAACAACTGTCGCACTTACTTTCACTTAATCTGTTATTTTGAACTGTGTTCTAACACCTTCTTACAGGTTTTAAGGTGCTGTTTTATTGGTCTTGCTTATTGTCCGTCCTTGATGACAAAAGGGAGAGCAATAGCATGAGTAGTGAATTTGTTGGATGAACATTAACTACTGCTACCGAATTTCATTGTGCATTTTGATTGTAGCTGATGTGATCATTTTTTGTGAAATAAATTCGATACATGCTGCTGTGAAGGCTTGATAAGGTTGTGATTAGGCTAATTTAACAAGCTTTGTTGTTTTATCATGCTTTGGTTAAACTTATTGTTGTGTTTTGTTGCTGACATGACATGCTCAATACTAGGCTGAATATGTGTTGCTGGTTATGTAGTATCCCTAAGTCAAGTTGCTTCATGTATAGCTTTTTATTGTACTCCCCATAAGTACAATGTAAACAGGAACAAAAAAAGGGAGAGCATAAATCTAGGGGGAGCTACTCTTGAAAAGGAAAGGAGGAACAACATAAAAGCAAGTAACATCATTCAAAGGAGAGTTTCTAAACCTTACTCAAATTCATTTCCTTTTGATCATTGTTTAAATTATGTTTGTCATCAAGGGGGAGATTGTTGAGTTAAGAAATTAATTAAATTAATTAATGATGACAAACATTATTTTATTAGACAAATTATCTAATAAATGTTAATTATTTGTGATTAAGTGTTGCAGGCTAAAATGTATTGTTGTAACAGCCCAATATAAAAGCAAGCAGCCCAAGTGGATGAAAACTAGAAACAGAACTGGTGGACTATAATGCAAACAAAGCCCAAAAGGAACAAAGCAAGAAATCAGATGGGCCAAAGACATCTAACGGGCTAAACTTGAGTGATAACCAACCCAAGCCCGATTTGGTGGGTTGGTGAAGCACACTGCTCAAGGGTTGACCTTGGAAGAGCAGCCCAGCAACATGCAAGGAGATAAAAAGAAGTTTAGTATTCATTCAGAAGCCAAGGAGAGAGAACCAGAGTTTGGTGAGTTGTGTTCTGAGAAGAGTTCCCTGATGAAGTTCCTCTACTTGGATAGCGCTATCTTTCAAAGAAGCATTTCGCCAAAAATGAAGAACTGAATCAAAGACATGCAAATCTATTTTATCACATAGCAAAGAGGTTGTTGAAGAGTCAATCTCCTTCATGTTTTACAGATTGTAATTTATTTTTCAATGTTTATCTTTCTGTAATTTTTTGAGTGAAAAGGCATATTGAGAGAGTTCAAGTAAAAGTCAATGAGTGAAACACTTGAGAGAAAAGCCTAGAGTTATTTTCAGATTTCTTTAGGTAAGTTTGTGTCTTGTATCCAGTACCAGTGAGGTACCCCTTTCTTAGTTGGGTAAGCACTAAAAGTGAAGAGTTAGGTATTAGCATAGCCAATGTCAAGTTAGGTTAGAACTTGAGAGTGAAAGGATTGTGTCAATCCTGTGAAATTGGTGTATGTAATACTTTTAACTATAGTGGAAATTCCTCCATTGTTGTAAAGGAGACTGGACGTAGATTGCATAGCACAAGACAACCGAACCAGGATACATGATGGTGTTAGATTTTCTCTTCTCTGCTCTGTCCTGTTTTCTGATATTCATGAGACAAAATGAAATTGTCTTATAAATTTTCCACTGCTTAGTTCAAACAGTTCAGACAGCAAGTTTGGTTTAAAAGGGTTAACTCATTAAGTTAAAAGAAGGTCATAGATTCAACCCCCTTCTTTAAGTCTTCTACAACTTTCATTAGGGAACCTAATCAGGCTATAAATCAAGAAATTAAATATACACTTAACAAAGATGATATACAAAATCTGTCCGAATATATTTATCATATATTCTAACACTTACTTTTACCCAAAATCAATTTTATAAAATCACTTTTATTCAAACTTCAGTTTGACAAACCACAATCCAAACACACGCTAATGATATATATTTGGTTTACATTTGATAGAAAATAAATTCTGATTTTTTTATTTACTTATTAACAAGAGTGAGCGAGAATCCATGAGATAAACCATGAAACAAGCAAGCTTATTAGCTTATATATATATATATAAGATCGAATACAGGTCTTTAATTAAACTCCATGATGGATAAAAATTATGAAGGCTTGTGGTATATCATATATGCCTTTCCTCGAATGCATAATGTGCCTTGCTTGAATAGTTGAATGCATTTTATTTATTTATATAGCTTAATCTTTGCTTGAATGTTCAAACATAGATAGATGCTCTTAATTAAAATTATGATGAACTATTCTTTTTATTCAATTAATGTTGATTTTTGTTTTGGCTCCAAAAGATTGGCAATTATTATACCATATGGTGTGAAGATTGAAGATGAAATGAGAGTGAAACACATTGAAACTAGGGTTGTTAGGGTCAAAGTCAAACCATGTTAGTGAATCCCTTTGAACTTGGTGACTCTCATATCCGGGATATGGCTTATCACACCCATCTCAATGATAATGCCACATGCGATACTCATGTTCTTTACACCACCGTTTCCACTCTTTTATACAAGGTAATTCAATTCACTTCCTTTCATGATCAGAGTTTACTCATCTTCATAAATCGTTACATGATTTGATATGTTTGACTAACTGCTTAACATAATTTGTGTTTAACATCTTAATTATTATTTTCACTAGCCCCACTTATAAAGAAATTAGGGGATAATCTAATACATTATTATCTTAATTGTTACTTAGTTTAATCTTTGAATCACAGAATAGGTTGCCAGAAACAGGATCTAGCAGTTTCCAACCAGGATTTCATACCCTGAAGCTGATTTCTACTCAGGTTATTATGCATAACTGGACAACTTTCGAAAAACAGTTGTTATCCTTGTTCAAAAATGATCTAGAGGGGTGATTTGTTTTTTGAGTTTTGAGTGCAGATGATAAATGCAACAAGCGGTGTGCAATATGTGCACCAAACAACAATGTGGATTCTAGAACAACTCAAGAATTACTCGTGGGACGCGAAGGCACTGCTGACGTTAGCTGCATTTGCCTTCGAAATTCACAGGATTGAATCACTGGAATCTCCATGGACAAATGAAGTCCAAAGCAGGTGGAAGGTCCCTCCTATTGCCACAAATTTAGTGGCTTGGGTAATGGAAGCACTTGAACATATCTGGGAATGGTTAAAACTTTCATCTATTGGTTACAACACAGAAGATGTGCCTTCTTTGTCAGATGCCTTCAATGAGATCCCCCTTCTTGTCTACTGGATACTCGCTTCCCTTGTCGCGTCCGTTGCCAACATTATTGCTTCCTCGTAACCAATTCCCTTCTATTCACAACAATGGCTTTCAGACGTTCTTTAGAATTAATCATGTCATATAACTGCAGTGGTTATTTATTTTGTTTCAGGGATTATCAGTTATCAGATTTTATTGACAGGCTTTCTTCTATTGATAACAATCTGAAGGAACATCTGAGCTTGATCAAACAGGAAATAGGTTATGGCTTGGTGCTTTCCTCCGAATCAAAATATATAATGAAGTCGAGATTGAGTTTCGTTTAGATTAATAATGAGGTTTAGATCACCTGTTTCTGCAGATGGCTTTGAAGATTACTTGCGACGTAAGGAAATGTTTTCCCAAACTAAAGATGGTGTAAGTATGTTGAGGAATTTGTGCGAACCTACGCCTGAATTTCCAAGAGTTCAAGTGTATGATGGCAACACCAAGACCAAGAAAGTGAGCAAGAAACCAAATTATAACCTTATATCATGTCTAATGAAGTGTTTGAATAATTAGTTTGAATAACTAAGCTAATCATTGTGTCCTTGAAGCAGGGTTTTGAAGTCTTCAAGCAGAAACATGTGTTATTGTACTTTTCGGAGTTTAACTCGATTGATAGTGAGATTTTGTTTTTAAATTATATCCATGTTAGACTCGAGGAAAATCCAAAAGAAGTAATAAAAGGTTTTAAGAAAGAGGATTTCAAGATTCTGTGGATTCCCATTGTTGATAACATGGATGACAGCGCAAAGATCAAGCTCAGATTCGAAACCTTGAAGAGTTACATCAGATGCTATGCAGTGGAGCACTTCTCCAAGTTACCAGGCATAAGATTAATCAGAGAGAAATTAAATTACACTGGTAAACCCATTATGCCAGTGTTGACACCCAAAGGTGACATAATTAATGAAGATGCCAAGGACTTGATCTTTCAGTGGGGGATTGAAGCATTCCCTTTCCGGAAATTCGACGGCGAAGACCTCAGTCTGAAATGGAAGTGGTTCTGGGATGTACTAAAGAAATTAAGTCTTGGAATTCAGGTAAGAAAAATTTGAAATATAAATTCACACAAAATTGCATTCTGCATTTCAACCTTGTGTTAACAGAGATAAATGTGTTACATTTGATTCAAGCTGGAGGGAGGCAAATACATCTTCATCTACCAAGGAAAAAACAGAGAATGGAATCAGAAATTGGCATTTGAATTGGATAAGATAAAGGCGCATGAAACAATCAAGAGGGCAGACTGTGTAATCGAGCACTATCAACTGGGGAAGAATGATCATGGTGCCATTTCTAGTTTCTGGAAAGAGATAGAAATCAAGAAAGAAACCAAGAAAGCAAGCAAGTTGCATGAAGTCTTGGACTATAAAATCCAAGACAAAATGGAGAGCTTGCTTCGCCTCAAAAATGACCCACAAGGATGGGTGATTTTGAGCAAAGGGTCAAATGTGAAGGTTCTGGGTGGCATGAAACCTATGTTTGAAACAATGATGAATTTTGAAACATGGAAAGACAAAGTGCTTCAAATAGAAGGCTTTGACATAGCTTTGAAAGAGTACTATGATGCTCAAGCTGAAGATGATGCTGCAGAAGAAGTAAAGCCAACACCACCTAATGGAAAAATGCCTATCATCAGAGAACCACCTAATGGAGAAAAGCCACAACACACTATCTTCATAAAACCACCTAAAGGAGATAAGTCGATTTGCGATCGAATTTGCAGTGGCATAAAAGATTTTTTCCATCATTGTTGTGCTTGTGCGACAGATTGAATTCTCCAAACAGTTATTGCTTGACATACAACTAGTTCTTGTGTATTCATCATGAAAACTGTATACACATTTAATACACAATAGTTTTATCATGCAAATTGCATGACAGAGGCTACTTTGCTCTCTTTCTTGCTAAAGTATCTAAAGAACAATATACAAAGCGAAAATATTTCATAGCACGAAAATAATTAGCAGACAAACCAAATTTTAAAGTGCTTTAATACAATACACAAAGCGAGCAAGCAACAAACAAATTCAAGCCCCAGGAGAAAAATGAAAGCCACTAATTAAAGTGCTTTACACATAAATCTAGAAACACTATATGATTCTAGGTTCATCTGATCTTTTGAAGAAAAGTATGAAGAACCCAAATGGTCTAGGTGTAAATCTAATGAACGGAAAAATAATTGCATTCACTAAGTTCATAACAAAGGTGAAAAAAGATTCCCCTCCAAAACTCATTTGCAACACTTGCCTGAAGACAAAGAAGAACGACAATCCGACAATAATAGCCGCAATACCAACAGGAGAAGATCCCAAAACAGCAAATGTTCCTGTTCCAAATGCTACAATCATTGTTGCTATAGCCACCAATGTGAAGGAGAATGCCACTTCAGAGAAGTAATAGTCCAACCACTTAGCTTTGTTTAGCGGCGAAAAGAGATGTATGAAAGCTGCAGAAGCAGCCATAACTAAAGATATGGTGTTGGATACAATGAATGCTTTGAAAGAAGGTTTATGTCCTAATATAGGACTACCCTTATGATCACCATCTTGTTCTGTACCTCCGGGTAAGGTAAATGCAGCTGCAAATGTCACTGTTGCAATTAGAGTGGCCACTATAAGATGTGATTCCTTTGCTTCTTTCGTGAATTCTAACTTTTTGGTACCCTTTCCTAGTCTATCCCTTTCATCTAAATGTTGACTTCCTATACCTCCAGCTTTTTCTAATTGCATTATCAACCTCTGCATTTGGGTAGAAAAATGTTAACTACCTTATACATAATAATCAAATTAGTCCCTCAGTTTTAATCAAATTTGATTGTTATCTCAAACATATAAACTCCTTCAATCTTTAACCTTTTCTGAATTCCAAATATGTTTATCCTTATTTATACAAAAATAATGTCTAATTTAAATGAGAAAATCTTTTGACTTACTTTTTTGGTCAATACTCTATCAGCATCCTCAGCAATAGCATAAGCAACATCAAGGGCCGTTTGGTCATTCTTGTTCAAAGCAACTCTGTCCACTCGGTTATGATATACCAACTCCCTACTCTGAATCCGAGAACTTGCAAGGTGATGGAGAGGTGTATCTCCATAAATATCCTTCTCATTATAAAGGTGACTCAGCGACAACTTTCTCATTATTTTAGCAACTATATGTGAAGATCCTCCTTTCACAGCATAATGAAGAACGTTCCAACCTTTGTTGTCTACTATTTCTGAACAACCTTGGTAGTGTTTTACAAATGTGTCCACGATTTCCTCGTGCCCAAAATATGCTGCAATGTGAAAGGCAGTTCTACCTTCCTTATCTTGCATGTATGCTGTGTCTGTGTTCCTATCTTCATTGAGCAATAATGTTGTCAAATCTGTGTTTCCATCTTTTACTGCATAATGAAGAGGAATCCAACCCTTTTTTCCATCCGCATGTTTGATGGCGCTTCTTACATGTTCGTTCTTCATAAGGTCTTTTACCATTCCTAGAAGATTACATCGTTTATATAATTTTCAGTTAAAATATATATTATCTTCAAAAAGTTATGTTTGAGGACAAGAAGATGCAATACCTATGTCACTGTTAATCACAGCTGCGTGCAATGCTGTTCGATCGTTGGGGCCTTCATATGCTGGTGATTCCACTTTCACTAATATCTTATCCACAATTCTCTTATATTTTCTCTCTGAAGCTATATAGAGCGGTGTTTCATTCTCATTGTTAGCAACATTATTAATAGATTTATCAAGATTCAACAATATGTCCACTACTTCAATGTGGTTATGGCGCACTGCCTCATGCAATGCAGTGTCACCAGTCTTGGATTTTGCTCTCATAAGCTCTTTCTCTGCTCTTCTCCCAGCTTCAATGTCATCATGAAAACTCTTGGCACTCTCTATCAACAATTTTGTTACGGCCGAATGTCCGTACCTATGATAAATCAGATACATGAAACTTAACTATTAAACTGCTGACTTAATTATTTACTAAATTAAAACTAGTCAAGAAAGTTATTATAGAAAAGTATGCAAAGTCTAGTTTCCAATGCAATTGTCGTGCATTTATCAAAATAAAAAGTTTAAAACCTTCTCCTAATAGTAATCTTAACTTGTGTCCTTAGGTTGCGTTTGGAATGCACATTATAGATAGGTTGGTACCTTGCTGCCAGATGAAGTGGAGTTTCTCCCTTGGCGTTGGCGATTAGAACCTGGCCTCCACATTTATCCAGAACCTTCTTCACAAAATCTTCGGAAACAGTTGATCTTTCGCATCTTTTGTTTAGAAGAGAAAACAACGGTTGGGGTGGGGAAACAGTTTGAGTTGGTATAGTGATTGCAGATGTTAAGTGTAGATGAAGGATGCTGTTATTGTTTGGAGTGAGTAGATGCTCAATGTTTTGGACATGATTGAATGCATCGAAATTGCCTTCGATTGCAGCGTTGTATAAAGTACAATCAATACTCTTCCGCCTGCCACTTCCAGCCATAAGGCTGATGATGACAACTGAAACAATGCAAAGTTACCTCTGTTTTGGAGATTGGTTTCAAAGCTCAAATTAAATGTGACCAACTATTAATAATAAATAAGTAGTAGCATTTGTCTCATCATACACAAACTAGTCCAATCAAATATATACCTTGCTTTGGAGACAGGTTTTATAACAAAAGTGAGACGGATTCATAAGCAAATAGCTGTTTCTGTCACAAATTACATAATTAGTTCATTATTATATATTTTATAAGGTTATTTTAATCTCTCTTTTTCTATAGTATATTTACTTTAATATATTCTCTATATAATATATATGTGGTTTTAAGATGCCAATACAGCAAGTGTTATAACATTTCCTTTAGCTGTAACAACCATTACTTTTTTGTAATAACACTTAAAACATGGATGCTTTGGCTCTCAAGAATTTAGAGTCCATCCCCTAAAGCAAGGTATCAACTATGCACTACCTAGCAAAAATAAATTAAATAAATAAATAAAGCTTGGCACTCTCTAAGTAAGAAAGTTTCACTTCTAAAGTATTTTTTACATGATTCTCAATAACAAAGATCTAATTATCCAATGCACATAAGTCTTCAACTTATGTGGCCTTAAAAGTACTTAGTGGATAATCAAATGCTATAGCACTAATGTATGGTGTGAAGAATGCCACAAAATCTCACAATAACCATTGACAGCAAAGTGATAAAATTTTATTGTTTGATTAAAGTGAGGAACTCAAATTAACACAACCGAAGACCTAATTACAAAATTGAAAGCAGTTTAAAGACCCAATTGAAAGGAAAAATATAAAGACCTAATTGTAAATTTGGTAAATCTATAAAGACTAATAGAATAATTAAACCATATCAATATTTAACTATTATTTTTATACAAAGGCATTTTTATCCAAGTAATTTCCATTTCTATTCTTGAAGCAAAATCCAAGATTTATATTATATATAGATAATACAATAATACAATATAAACCAACAACTATGATTCAACCTATTTCAGAGACTCGAGAGCTACTTGATTAAAAGTTAGTAGAAGTAATATAGAAAAGTAAAGTATAAAATTTTAAGGCAGCAAAGTTAACAAAAAAAAGTGAAGAAACAAATCAAACCAAAATGCAAAATTCGATAATGTGGTCATTTTTTAAAGAAAAAAACCAGAGAGAAAAATAATTCATTATTACCAGAAAAGAAAAACGTTAAGAATATGCTTACACATGAGTGGATGATAATGATGTAAACATTTACTGAAAATCTGAAGGCAACTGGGTATAAGTTATAACTGTATTATCTTTTTAACAGCCATCTTACATGTCATCATGATACATTTGCACTGGTTGAATTGTGCTACGATCATTTTATTTCCATCCAACTCAACACATACTGCTGCATCCCAACATATTTTTCTCTTTTTTGTAACATAGATCTTATCTATGGTTCAAATTTGATGACTCTTTTATTTATAAACGTGCATCTATTTCTTTACATATGAACCATTGATGGTTCACTGCTCAGTCTCATCAGGATAGGCTTCAAGAAACTCTCTTATTCTCAGCCTTTCGTCCTTTGTGAGATCAGGATTATCACCAGTCAATCTCTCCCTAAGCAATGCACCAACACTGCTGGGATCATGAAGGACCTGTTCATGGCGGAGAATGAATTATCTGAAAATCAAGAGGAAGCACTGTGCAAATTTCTAATGATTTAAAATATGCATTGTTACAATTTGAGCTCAAATCATAAAATATCATATTCTGGAAAATTGTTGTAATTCATACTTGAACAAATTCATGAGCAAAGATTCTAGTTTCTTTACTGAAAAGAAAAGCTACTTCCAATTCCTTGGATTCAAAGATGTGAAGAAAGAGTTAACAATCACTGAATTTCTCCCCTTTCTATTTTTGGTTAAAATAATGGAGGATGTTATAAGGAGCATAGCTCACCCAACACCAAATTTTCCATATGTTGGTCTAATGCCGGTTTTATAAGCAAGGTAGTTCAAACTTACGTCAAGAAAATTGTTGACATGGCCATCTTTGTTGGGAGAAGTTATAAGCTCATTCTTGTTGCATATCCATTTCCCATCAACTATATACTTGTATTCATAGTGCCCTTCCTGGAAAAAAGTTATAAGAAACTTGTTTCTTAAACAATTTTGCATATCACGAAACTAGCAAATGCATTAAAGAAAGATTGAATTCCGAAAACTAGAGTCGGCTAAATCTGCAAATTTGTTTCTATAAGTGCACTTACAGGCAATTCCCTCTTGAGAGACCACAAACCTTGCTTGTCATCAAAATCTAAGGGCATTCTCTGAAAATTTTTCAAAATTCATCATATCAGCATTGAGTGGAAAAATAAAGAGAGTTGGTGAAATCCAATAAGCATGAAGCTAGTAACTTTCTGGGGCCTTGACCAAAACTACTGTTAATATTTCTATTGCAGAAGAACTCAAACAAAAAAACGAATGAGAAAGCTCGATCAGATCAGCACCTGCCCCCATCCGATATCGAGTCCTGAAACTTCCACTGAAGAGCAATTACTGCCTTCCCATGATAAAGTGACAGACTTCTTACTGAGGCCTGTAAGCTTTGAATGCCATAAATAAATGATGGTTAGTAATATAAACAAAATAAAATCAGTATATATCTGCTTGATATTCACATGTTCTTGTTGATATAATGAGGGAATAAAGATAAGAAATAGTTACAGATAGTAACATATAATCTATTCTCTTTTAGTTTAATTGCTCCACGGGCATCTTTTACCATTAAAAGAAACTAATTGGATCCCTGATTCCCTGTTGCTAAAATTCCGTCAAGTCACTATTATAGGGTAGACTCGAATCAAAATTTATATATGTAGGGACCATAAAAATGTGGAATTTCTAAATTGACTCACAATGTCAGCAGTCGCACTTTTAATGGCATCCAGTTTCGGAAAGCATGGCCTTTTGCTCTGCAAATGACAAAGAGCCTCAAGAAAATGAGAATAATAGCCATTACACCGTTCGAATGAGAATTTTAAGACCTAGATTACAAGGATAATTATCAAATTATTTTAGAATGTGCAGCATTAAAAAGCATCAAGAGAAGTTACCAGGAGAAGTTTATAAGCCTCATTGAGTTTATAACCCTGAACCCAAAACATATATGCCAACTGAGACAAAAATAAACAGTTAATAAGTGACTAATGGAGATCAATCAACATATAATATGTTAAATGTACCTGAGCTAAAAATAAACAAATAAAGATGCATTTGGATTCATGCCAAAATGTTCGAGAAAAAAGGAAAATTGAAATCTACTTCATGGAAGTTTGAATTGGTTAATCCATTTTCCGTCATCCATAGTATAACTAACCACCTTTTGGATTTCCTTACTATTGATCCAATATAAAGTCATACCAAATTCAATAATATCAAAATTAATAGTGAATATATAGTCCCAAAAGCTCTATTATGCTTACATGAATTAGAGAATTAAACCTTTTGTGATAAAACAGCAAAAATATCAATTTTTAGGATTTCTTGTATAACCTTTATAAAAACAAGGCAAGCTAGAAGAGAATACATTAGGATGGTCTGCGCTATTGCCATACCAGCAAAAATCATTCTAGCAGTCAACAGCAAAAGTATACATGGTAAAGAAAAAGGTGGCCTAGAGCATGAGGCTTCCATTATTGTAAGGTGAGGCAGTCATATGTACACAACATTAGCCCCATAAGAGGAGAATCTGTTTCTCACAACTTGAACCAGGGATGGCCAGAGGCAACAAGCTTGGCACCCTACTGTAGCACTAAATTAAGTTTGATCTACAGGCTTTAAAAAATTACATAAAATTATGAAATCAAAAGTTTTACTATTATATGGTTTTTGGTTATTTATTTGATACTAACAAATTTAAGTGAGAACAACTAATGAAAGCATTCAGTTGGTGAGAAGTCACTTAATACATTCAGTGTCTTGTCTTTACTTTGATTAAATGGAAAGTAGTTCCTTTAGCATAAATCAGGCAAATACCTGGAGAGAGAAAATGCACACTAAAGACAAAATCAAGAGACATACCGCAACGGCTGGAGCTCTTCCAAGTCCAGCAGTGCAATGTATATATGTCACCCCTCCATTGGAATTTATTGCCTTGTATAATTTGCTAACTACAGCTGGGAGACGCATCCGTAAATCAAATGAATCAAAGTCTCTGCCACATCAAAATCAGATCATCGTTGAATGTTAAGAAGTGCAAGGCATACAAAGGCAAAGAAATGTATAATAGAGAGGGAATGATCAAAACCTACCAATAGTTAATAGTAAATTAAGAACAATAAAGCAAAGTGACATTACTAATTAAGAATAAATTAGTGCCTGATAAAAAATAGAAGCAGAGTTTGGCTTAGTGTTGCAAGAGAGCAGTCAAAAAGATCATAAATATTTGTAAAGTATATATTATCAACATCCAAGCAAACCATTCCCTTGTTTATATTTAAGTATTTAAAACAGAGTATGTGATTGTTAGGAAGATTATCATATGTGACAGTGACTACAGATTTTACCTTAATATTATTATGACGGCGGTAATGTCTTTGAGCTTAATTCTTTGCTATATGTTAAACTTTGTTACCCATGCAAGCCATGAATTGTTAGCACTAATCAGTAGAATATAGAATACAGCGAAGTACTGGATTTTTGTGAACGAAACATTCTAGCAACATTTTCAATGGATTTCTTAACATGCAACTTAACCTGAGTAGAAATAATTCAGGCCAATTTGAATTTATAATGGTCCCCTCTTAATGTTATCATTTAACCAGTATCATCCCATAACTGACCTTATCTGAGCACGCAAGTGCTGAATGTCACCGCACGCCTTGGCATATTCTCGTATGGCATTGATATCAACTCCAAAATATCTGAAATAGTGGTCAAGAAGCACAACAATTTTTCTTGTTTTCCCAATTTCCAAGTGGAAAAAGAAAGCCTTATAAATAAACTACTAAGGATACTCTAGGTCTGGATCTTGTTGCAAGCAAAATATAGTTTTCACTCCAATTTTCCGAAGTTTGTCAACATCTTCGGGAGTCTGGAATTTACAGATAAAATTAAAGAAGTCAGATGATCAAACTTGATTTCACAAAACTGTACCAGATTGCCACAAATCCACAACTGGAGGGGAAAAAATAAAATAAAAACCTGTAGGCATGATCCTACTATCAAGTCTGGACGGATGAAGTTGTAGTTCATTCCCAATTCATGCCTATATGTCAAAACTGTATAAAACTATGTCATAAAGGGTTTATGGTGTTAATACTCAAAGAATGGAAGAAACGGAAGGTCATTATAATGAAAGAGCCATCTATTGGATAATCCAAAGTCCAAACCATTAGCCGAAGGCAAATGCTGTATATATGGCTGTAAGAACTTATCTTAACAAATGACATGAAAGTTTATTTATGGTAACATGAAATCTTTTTACGCAACATCAAAGATGTAGCTTCAAAATAGAGACATGGTCTTCTAATTTCTTTTGATTAATCAAACCTATAAATACAAAGTAGCAGAATACAAACAGAGTGATGAAATATACCAGCACCCATGGCTTCTGTCATGTTGTTACTATATGTCTCAGACTTTTCCTCTTTCATATCAAAACTACTGGTCTCTGCACTTGGTATGGAACCAGAAGCAGACTGCAAAAGGAAATGCCAATCATGTTCTCTAGTGAAAAGAAAAGAAGATATGAAGCAACAAGGACACAAATTGCAGATACCAATACTCCTGTTTACATAAACAAACCAAAGGGAATGACACTTGGGTAAAAAATTGACATTCACTTTTTGAGTTTGAAGTACTTCTATTGCAGACACTCCTTTGTTTTCTTTATAATTTGTTTTTATTCCCACACGTGCACCAAAATGACAAAATGTATTCCCTCCATTCAAATGCTATCACTATCATTGATTTGGCCATTTTGGTATGTTTCAGAATATGCCGAGAAAATTCCATTGTCTTACTATTCTGTGTACTGGCTTCATAATTCAGCTTTGCAATACCACTATTGCGAAACTGCATAATTCCTATGCAAAGAATCCTCACATTATTATTACTATCTATAAGTTTCATAAGAGCTTATGAACTTATATATTTCTCGGAAAAGATAAAGTTACCTTAATTGCCATACTTCGATTCTGATGAGAACTCTTGCTGATTCCCTAAAACCAACCACGAAAACCACATTTTTCACATATAAATTAAACACATTAACAAAGAAAATGCAGTGTAAGTAAATAGGGCGAGACTGAGGTACCAGTGAAACAGAACAGAAAGGATGGTTCCTGTGGTGGCGCGTGGATACTTGTAAGGGCAAAACATAGGATCTACAAATGGGGGAAACAGACAGAAAAGAAAAGAAAAAGTTTAATTAAGAATCTCATTCGATTTGGATGCCATGGACAAAGAAAAAGCGTGCATTACAGTGAAAATATAAATTAAAATAAAGGATGAAGAAAGAATAACGAACCGCTGAAGATTCTGAAGACAGTTCATGTTTGCAGCAGAAACCTGAAACACTCTGAGTTGATAGTTAT
>NC_029780.3:105975555-106006535 GCF_000817695.3 Arachis duranensis
CTACTTCGATTACTCTCTATTCCTTGATATTTTGATTCATGAATTACTTTATTTTATACAGTTACAACCAGAAAAAGGCGTTAGCCTTTTCTTTTTTTGGGATACAGTTCCGTTATTGATTTTTGTTGTAGCAATTTTTTTTGACAGCTACATTTTCATATAAAAATGATAGTTTATATTTTGACATGTATTATATTAAATAAATTAATTAATTATGTTAAATTATCTGATAATCTTTAATTATTATTTTCACAAAATTTTGATGTGAAAAATATGTTTTAGAAGGTTCTTAATCATTGTTATTGAGCAAACATTTTTTGTGAATAATCGCTTGATAAAGGCATTGCTGTGTGCAGTGACTGTTACTAAGATCCAATGATTAAGCATGAAATGTTTCTGATGAATATTTTTGCAATATTTTAGAGAATGAATTTGCAATTGAAGAATGAAGAGGTCAAGAGGACACTCAAATGACATAAACTACTGGGTGCAACCACGTGGGCTCACGGCGGTATAGACACTCCACCCTTTTTACTATGAAAAAAAAAAAATCATTTGGGAATGTGATTTTCAAGAAGGAAGAAATAATCTTTGAGACCAAGTTAAGATGGTATATCAGTTGGGAAATTATCCGTTGAGGACGCCGAAAATAAATATCTGATGCTGATATTACGCGTCAAGTTTTGATTATAGTACTTGTAAGTTTTATTGATAGTAGAATAATTTTAAATTTTCGTTTTTTTTTTTGACAAGTGAGATTAATGATATTGATTAATAATTAAATATTTATATATGGAACATATTTGGGTCAATAAAAGAAATTTAGGTGCTGAACAGCTAAAGTGAAAGGGATGATTTTTTTAGCGTAGACGATAATCAAAAAATAAAATTTATTTTGGTGGAGCGACATATAACTTTTTATGGTACAAGATACAATAAACACAAAAATATAGATGAGGAATAAAAAAAATAAACATCAGAATTTTAAATTTTAAAAATAATAAAAAATAAATAAATAGTAAATTTAACTATCTTTTTTAACATATTTTTTATTAATGTTACGTACATCTAAGTTGATGCAGTTTAAGTGAAGTAAAATGAGAATATTTTAGTTTTTTAATTTATTATAAATGTATTTAAAAAATGTACAAAATTTATATTTTATCATATATAAACATGCTATAATATTATATACAATTGTTGAGGTGAAAATTGTTCACATCTCACAATCAACAAATAATATTCAATATAATCGTAAAAAAAAGTTAATATTAATATTCATATACTTTGTGTATAGATTTATGATACAAATAATTTTTATAGTAATATAATTTAATTCTATATCTACATCAAAATATTATTTTGTAATATTTTATATCTACATAAAAAATAAATCTAAATTCAAAAAATTAAAAATATTTTGAACCTAATTATATTAAAATGATTATTATTATTATTTTGTAATATTTTATAAGGTGGTTGGTTTAATCTATTATATATTATTAAATTTTTTTTTTTTACTTAACAATAAAGCTATGTGAGAGTGTTTTAAATTTATTCTTTTCAACCATTAAATTAAATAAATTATAATATATAAATTATAAAATTAATTGATTTAATCAATTCATATGGTTGAATAATTTTTGGATAGTATTCATTTTTATAACTTTAGTTAGAATGATAAAAAAAATTATTTTAATTAAAAGTCAAAATTAGCAATACTAATTGCTTAATAATCATAGTCAATTTATTTAACATATTAAGTTAAATTTTAGTAAAATTAATTTTCTAATAACTATTAATAACATCAATAGATATTTTAAAAAATACTCTAAAGTACTCCTTTGTTTTCAATTTTAAGTTTGTCTTTGTTCATATAAAATCCACCTTCTTCGCCCAGAAGGCTGCAAACTAGCCGATAACAACACCTGGCAGCTACCGCTGGATTCCGAATTCGAAGGACGCTAGGCAGACAAAACAAAAGTATAATCTAAAATGTAACACAGCAAAAATCTACAAGAAAAAAAACTATCTTCTGCAATCACCGAAAGTCATTGTCATGCGGATCAGCAACACAGCAAGCATAAAAGGCTGCGAAATCCCGTAGTTGATACAGAATATATTGTACATGAGTTAAAGTAGTGTTTGGTACGAGTCCAAATATATATATATTAGACATTTTGAAGTTGTCCCAATAACTCTGTGCAAAGGGTCCAAAAAGATCAAGATATTCTTCACTACAGATTGTGTTGTACCTTGAACTACACTTTTATCTGCCTGGTACTTTACATTCGGATTCAGAGTCCAGTAGAAGCAGCTAGGTGTTGTCATCCTGATCGACTAGTTCTAAATGAAATAATTTTGTAATTTTCTGATGAAATTGTGGTTTAAATTTGATTTTAATAAAGAAAATAAAATTGAGGTAGAAGAAGATTCAGAAAAAAAATAAATTTGTCATATAAACAATAACGGAGTATTTTGGAGTACTTTAGAGTACTTATTGTTATTATCCATTATTTATAACTATTAAAAAATTAATTTTACTAAAATTTAATTCAAATCAATAAATAAATTAATTATGATTTTGAGGTAATTAGTATTGTTAGCTTTAACTTTTAAACTAAACAAATTTTTTTATGGTTGTAACTGAAGATACCAAAATGAATACTATTTAAACATTATTCAAGCATATGAATTGATTAAATCAATTAGTTTTATAATTTGTTTATTATAATTAATTTGATTTAATGATTGAAAAGAATAAATTTAAAAATAATTTCACAAATATGATATGCTAGCTTCATTATTAAATATAAAAAATTAGTTTTAATAATATATAATAGATTAAACCAACTACAGTTATAAAATATTACAAAATAATAATAATAATCATTTTAATATAATTAAGTTCAAAATAATCATTAATTAAAAAGTTAAATTTTCAACTTCTTGAATTTAAATTTATGTATTTAGTGTAAATATAGAATTATATTATGTTACAAACTACCACAGTCTAACCCGTTTACCTGATGCGTCTAGCCCCGAAGCACGCGCGACTTGCCACAAAATAGCTCAAGTCACCACGCCTAGTAACCAGTTGGGTCGGTACCCTCGAGGCAGCACCCGAGACCCCCGACCCACGTGGACTAGGACAGTTCATGGAAGCTTTTTGGCCATTGCGCTAGGTCACTTATAGGCCCACCCAGCACAGTATATAAGGGAAGAGGCCAAGCTCTCCCCCCAAGGTATGTGACATCTTACCTAATTCGGCTATCACCTCGTACGAACACTAACTTGATCATCGAAGTCTCTTTGTAAGTGGCCAGCCCCGGTCCACGCCGTCTCCGACGTCACCATCTTCCAGTTCACACCTCCACTTTTGCTCCAAGCCCGTTCAAGGCCTCACCCACTCATTCTCTCCGCACCACCCGACCCGTCGAGCACCCGAGGTCCCTCAGGTAACGAACATTGGCGCCGTCTGTGGGGACCTAGAGCAGACATGGAGCGACTCCCCATGTCGGAGGAACTTCGTGAATGAGGAGGGGCCCGCCTGAGTAGGGCGAGTTCGACAGCCCACGTCGGCGAACAACCACGATCCTCCGTTCAGCCAAACCAACCAATCTACACTAAGCCCCTGAAAGACGTCCCTTCGGAGGGACGGGAGCCAACATCGCTAAGATTATGCAAGAGTTTAGACACAGAGTGCAAAACCTTGAAAGGGAGCTAGCAACGAGGAGTCGATCCCACAGAGACGTCAGCCAATCCGGCACCCACTCCCCCTCCCGGAGATACGAGAATCAAGAAAGGAGTCCGACAAAAGACAGAGACAAAGAGCATACACAGGCAACCTCCCGATTTACCCAAGGCATATCTAAAAGTCGTGGGGAGTCCCAAAAGGGAGAAGCCAGGAAACGGCTGGAACCCATCATCATGGGAGCTACTCCTTTCCACCACTCGATCAAGGTCTGGCTTCCGAGAAATTTCGACAAGCCGACGGACATGAGGTACGATGGGACTAAGGACCCCCAGGAACATCTCACGACATTTGAAGCAAGAATGAATTTGGAAGGGGTAGGCGACGCGATCAGGTGCCGAGCATTCCCTGTGACGCTGGCCGGCCCAGCGATTCGATAGTTTAACGCACTCCCACAAGGATCCATCACGACCTTCACAAACATCTCCCAAAGCTTCCTAGCTCCGTTCACAACACACATAGCTAAGGCAAAACACCCGATCAACTTGTTGGGGGTTACCCAAAAACCTGAAGAGCCGACCAGAAAGTTTTTTAACAGATTCTACAACGAATGCTTGGAAATCGACGCCTCACCGACTCGGTTGCCAGTCTCTACCTGATGAATAGCTTGCTAAACGAGGACTTTAGAAAGCACCTCACCACCAAGCCTGTCTGGACCATGCAGAAAATTCAAAGCGTGGCCAAGGAATACATCAACGATGAGAAGGTAAGCCAGGTCGTGGCAACCAATAAACGGCAGCCCTCGAACCCCTCAGCACGGCAGGCCCCTCAGGTTGACAGATACAGGGAAGCTCCCAAGGACGGAACCTCGGCAAAACAACCAAAACAACTCCCACATGTAAGGAGGTTCACAAACTACACGCCACTCACGGCGCCCATAGTGGAAGTCTACCAGCAGATCGCGGACAAGGGAATCCTGCCCAGACCCAGACCATTGAAAGAGAGAATAGGCAGAAACAAAAGCCTTTACTATGATTACCATTAGGGGTTCGGCCACAAAACCCATGACTGCTTCGATCTCAAAGACACTTTAGAGCAGGCCATCAGGGAAGGAAAGTTGAACGAGTTCTCCCAACTCATCCGAGAACCAAAGAGACGAGAGCGAGAACGCTCCGAAGAGGACCGCACCCGGACTGTCAAACCAAGACAAGAACCCACAGGGAACGCCGACAACACCCCAACTTTCGTGGTTAACATCGTGGTCGGGCGTGATACTCCCCCTCCAAGTCCAGATCGGCGGCAAAAAAGGATACCTGGGTCCTATCCATCTAGACAGGAGGTCCCGCCGCCCTGAACAGAGGATCTCCCATGATATCCTTCGGTCCAGAAGATCAATGATTTCACGATCTCCCTGAAAACCCCCTCCCCCATGGTAATCACAGCAATGGTCGGGTCGGGGTTAGTCAGGCGAATCCTCGTCGATACCAGGGCTGACTCCAACATCCTGTTTAGGAATGTATTCCATGCCATGGGACTCAAGGAGTCTGACCTCAAGAGCCGCCAGCACGGGGTCATGGGACTAGGCGATAACTATATAAAACCCGACAGGACAATCTCCCTCCCAATCTGCCTAGGAACCAGAGACACCAGGAGGTTGGTTATGGCAGACTTTGTGGTCCTCAGAGACTCCACAGCCTACAACATCATCCTAGGGAGAAAAACCATCAACGAGTTTTTAGGTGCACCAAATTCTTAACAATAAAGTTCATAACGGATAAAGGAACCGTTGGCTCCATTAGGGGAGACTTAGAAGTGGCAGTCACCTGTGACAACGCCAGTATCTCCCTAAGGAAAGAGTCAAAGAAAGCAGCGGCGTGTTACTGGCAAACCTGGACGTAAGGATGGAGGACAAGCCAAGGCCGGAACCAGAAGGAGACATGGAGAAGTTCCAAATAGGAAACTCGGCAGAGCAGTTTACCTTTGTAAACAGGAACCTTCCTCACAAGCTCAAGGGCCCCCTCATGGAGGTCGTCAGGACGAACGGCGACCTCTTCGCATGGACGCCG
Organism: Arachis duranensis; assembly: GCF_000817695.3. Classification (NCBI taxonomy): domain Eukaryota; kingdom Viridiplantae; phylum Streptophyta; class Magnoliopsida; order Fabales; family Fabaceae; genus Arachis; species Arachis duranensis. The sequence continues at coordinate 105,981,316 of NC_029780.3, forward strand.
TCAGACATGCCGGCCGAAGTTATGTCCCACCGACTAGCCGTCAAACCAGACGCCAAACCAGTAGCCCAATGGCGAAGAAAGATGTTTCAGGAAAGGGCTGATGAGGTGGCCAGGCAAACAGCTGGGCTACTAGAAGTCAGATTCATCAAAGAGCTCAAGTACTAAATGTGGCTGTTCAACGTCGTCCTCGTCAAAAAAGCCAGCAGAAGGTACTCCGACTCCGGGGTGTCAAAAATCCCCAGGAGGCAAAGATCCCTGCGGGAACCGCCGCGAATGGGCCCCAATGGTGGGGAATTTTTCCTGTGGAGATGGGGATAGGGATCAAAATTCTCCCGAGACAGGCGTGGGGACCCGAGCGGGGATCCCCGCCCCATCCTCAATAATTCCCTGAGTTTTTGAACTTACTTAATAACCCTTACTTTATTTCTACTATAAGGATTTTTTTAGTAATTTCACTCATTGAAAAATCGTAACCCTATTGTTCAAGATTGTATTTTATGGACTATGATTTTCTATGTTATATTTCTGGACTTATTATCTTGGATAAGATATGTTTGTGTGTTTGTAATAATATTTTGTAGTTTGTTTTTTGGTTTTTTTATTTTTTTATTATAATTTTCATATGAATGTTAAACATAGGGAGATGGGGAATGGGGCCCGCGAAAAACGGGGGGAATGCGGGGAACGGGGATGGAGACAATTATTCTCCCATGGCGGGGAATGGGGCGGGGACGGAGATTAATTCTGGGGGCGGGGATAGGGAGCAGGGAGGCATCTTCCACCCCCGCCCCATTGACATCCCTAGTCTGACTATAACCAGATCCCGATGCACCAACCTAACGAAGACAAAACAGCATTTATAACGTCAGCAGGCACCTATTGCTACAAGGTGATGCCATTCGGATTGAAGAACGCAGAAGCCACCTACTAAAGGCTGATGAGCAAGGTCTTCCACGATCTCGACAGCAAAACGGTAGAAGTATACGTCGATGACATCCTGGTGAAGACAGCAGAGCCGAGCAGCCTTATTGACGACCTCCAAGCCGTTTTTGAGGCACTAAAAAAATTCAAGATGAGGCTCAACCCACTTAAATGCGCATTTACCATAGAAGCCGGGAAATTCCTAAGCTTTATGATAACACAAAGAAGGGTAGAGCCCAACCTAGACAAGTGCGAAGCCGTCCTCAAGATGACGAGCCCAGGATGCGTCAAAGATGTGCAACGGCTCGCCGGGAAACTTACGTTTTTGTCCTGGTTCCTTGGAGCCTCGGCAGAGAAGGCCATCCCATTCTTCAATCTAATGAAGAAAGGGATCGCCTTCGAGTGGACCCCATGTGCGAAGAAGCATTCAACCATTTCAAAAAGATACTCTCGGAACCTCCTGTGCTTAGCATGCCCAGAGAAGGAGAACCTTTGTACTTATATCTGGCTGTGACCACATGGTGCAGAATTTATAACCCACAAACTAACTGGCAAGTGCACCGGGTCGTACCAAGTAATACCTCAGGTGAGTGAGGGTCGATCCCACGAGAATTAATGGACTAAGCAACGATGGTTGATTAATTTACTTAGTTAGACAAGCAGAAAATAGTGTTTGAGAGTTCAAAAGTGTTAAATAGTAAGTTTAGAATATCAGAAGACATGCAAAAAATAGGTTGGGAACACAATATGAAGAAGGTAGTTAAGGTTTCAGAGTTATCTATTTTCCGAATTGATTTTTCTTATTAATTTATTTTAATCATGCAAGATTTAATTCATGGAAAACTATATGTGACTAGACCCTAATTTCTTAGACCTTTCTAGTCTCCTCTAAAATTCATCAACCGCTAATTCCTTGGTCAATTAATTCCAATTAGAGGGTGAAGTTTGATTCTAGTTATTATGCCACAAAAATCCTAATTATCCACATATAAGGGAATTATATGTCACGTATCCCGTTAAATACAAACAATTAAAAATTCAAGAGAATATGTTTTCAAGCTGTTGTTCAAGTAAACAGCTTTTCCAAGTTATACAAGAACTCAATTAGAAAGAGGGTCATACTTCTGTTCTACCCAAATTCATAAGATAAAGAACGAAAATAATTCTTGAATTATAAATCAGTACATGAATTAAAATAGAAAAATAATAGAATCAATCCATACAAATAGACAGAGCTCCTAACCTTAACAGTAGAGGTTTAGTTGCTCATGGTTTAGAGAGAAAATAAGGATTCAAGTAAATTGTAAATTGGGCTGAGGTCGAATGAAAAGTGGAATCCCCCCAAAGAAGAAAAGTTTCTCATTTTTATATCTAACCCTAATTAATTTAAAATCTATTTTCTAAAATTAAAATAATATCTTTTCCTATTTTAAAATAAAATTTAAATTTAAATCAGAATTAATTAAATAATCTGCGCCTTGTAACGTGGGGACCACTTGGCTTCACTGGATCCACGCCTAACTTGAGAAATCTCAAGTTAGGCGCAGCCTTGGCAAAGTTGATGGAAGAGAAGTATGAACTATTATATATCATTGGAACGCTTTGGAAGTCAGCTTTCCAAAGCCACTGAAATCACATCCATTGGACATCTATAGCTCAAGTTATTCAGGTTTGAGTGCAGAGAGGTCAGGGTTGACAGCATTATTCGCCTTCTTCTCTTTTTCTACGGAAACTCCATCAAATCTAGCCAAATGCTACCTAAAATAAATAGAATTGCACAAGACTCAAAGTAGCATCCATAGTGGCTAAAAGATAATTAATTATGGATTAAACTCAATAATTTAAATGCAAATTCACTAGAAAAATATAGGAAAGATGCTTACACATCACAACACCAAACTTGAATTATTGCTTGTCCTCAAGCAATCAAAACTAATATAAGCTTAGGATGTGAATTTGCATGAGAGTGAGAGTTCAATTAAACTCATGTCTCTTCTTGAAGTGCGATTTACAACTGCAATCTTGAATAGGTTTGGCATCTCACTATCCTTTGAATCAGAAGAATGTTACTGTTATTCGGAATTAGAATCCAGATAATATTATGAATTCTCTAGTCTTTTATATTTTAGTTTAATCCTTGAACACAGCAAATTTCTTTTTGGTGCTTTACACCTTGAGCCTAGCTGTGACTTTAAATATTTTGTCTCAAGCTTCACTTGACACAAAAACACCACAAGCACTTAACTGGGGAACTCTCTTTAAGTTCTATTTTTTTTTAGTTACTCCCAGACAGTGGTGCTCGAAGCCTTTGACACACTCTGTTAAATGCATTTGATATAGACTCTTAGTGTTCTGTCTCAAGGATTACTTGACACAATCACACCACAAGCATATGACTAGGGAAACAACTCTTTGAGCTTTTAATCATGTCTGACCTCCCTAGTTATTGATGCTCAGAGCCTTGGACCTTGCTTTTATTATTATATAGTTTTTTCTTTTGTGGATTCTTTTGCTTCAAGGATTAAACTCTCACTTATTGTAGAGAATTCATAATAGTTCTCTAAATTCTTGTTCTTTGTACATCAACATTCTTTGATTCAAATTTAAATATGCACTGTTCATGTCATGCATTCAGAGTCACAGAAAATACCACCATATTTGGATAAATGAGACTACTCTTAAAATTAAACTCAATTTCTCAAGCAATACATCACTTCTTTTCTTTTCTTTTTAGATTCAAGTTTAGTGAGTGGTACATGAAACATTTTTTTTACTAAAAGCAAATGACAGAATGAAATTAAATCTAAGAATTGAAAGTACTAAAGATCATGCAGGCAATGAAAGCAACAGAAAATAGAAGACAACAAAATAAGAACGGAAGAGAAATAGAATGAAAGGAACTCAACCACCTCAGTTATGCTGGTGGTCATCTCATTCCTCCATGAAGAACATTCATCTCCCTTTGGTGCTATTAAAATAAACAGAAAGGCCAAAAGCGAAGTGACAACACCAAACTTAAAAGTTTGCTTGTCCTCAAGCAAAGAAAATCTGAAAACAAGGTGTAAAAAATTCTTCTTAATTGCTGTTGTTCCTGTTCTAATCATTCTGCATGACCAAAACACATGTAAAACAAAAGGAAGACAGTAGAAACTCAATAAAATTCAAATAAATAAGAAAATCACTACTACGAAAAATAACTAAGGATACAAAATTATCAGGTTGCCTCCCGACAAGCGCTTCTTTACCGTCACTAGCTTAACGGTCAACGCCTCTAAGGAGGGAGATCATAGGGGCTCAGCTCTTCACCCCTTACTTTGAACTTCTTTCATGTGTCTCCATAAAGTAGCTCAATATGCTCCAGAGAGAAGATTCTGTTTACTGTATAAATCCATACTGGATTGCTAGTCAACACCACTTTCATTCCTGGGGAGAAACCTTCAGTGGGGATCTTTTTGTTTCTCCATTCTCTGGGTACTTTCTTCTTTTTGGGAACCTCCTCCTTGGTGGATGATGCATTCCCGACACCAAACTTAGGTTTGATGTCAGGAGGAATTTTATTGATTGTCATCAAAGGAGGTTTGAGCTGCAGATTTTGCTGTGCATCATCAGGGGGTCCTTGAAGGTTTGGATCAATAAGCTCAATCTGCATGAACCTCTCTTCTTCACCTGCTGAATGTATGTCTTTGAAGACATGAAAGACTAGTTGCTCATTATGCACTCTAAGCACTAGTTCACCTTCTTCTACATCAATCAGAGCTCTTCCAGTGGCTAGGAATGGTCTTCCTATAATTATAGAGGCATTTTCATCATCCACTATGTCAAGAATCACAAAATCTTCACTAATCCATATGCAGGCTTCATAGATTTGTCTGCCATCTGTAATGCTATCCTTGTAGGTTGTGCCTCTTGGATTTGCAACTTTTTCATCACAGACAAGGACATTAAATTGATTCTTGCACCCAGATCACATAACGCTTTCTTAAAAGTTGTACTCCCGATGGTGCATGGAATATGAAAGCTCCATGGGTCTGGCATCTTCCTTAGCAAGTTATTCTGAATGATGGCACTACATTCCTTAGTCAAGACCACTGTCTCATCTCTCTTTAAAGGCCACTTCTTTGACAATGATGCGTGAGCATCTTTTCTATCTTTTTCTAATGAATTTGCATCTAATTTGTTGAGTTTAATTAAGAATTAATTATGTTTTAGATACTATGGATGCTATTTTGAGTTTTGTGCAATATTGTTTATTTTAGGTAGCATTCGACTGGATATGATGGAGCTTCTGCAGCTCAAGATTTAAAGGAGATAGCAGCGAGGAGCGACGCGTACGCGTGACTGACGCGTACGTGTGATTTGGAGCTTTCCATGGCGACGCGTGCGCGTGACTGACGCGTACGCGTGAATTGAAGAATTGCACAGCGACACGGACGCATGACCAACGCGTCTACGTGACTCGCAGAAAAGACCATCGACACGTACGCGTGACATGCGCCACGTGCAGAAAATGCAGAAACCGCTGGGGTGATTTCTGGGCCCCACTTTAGCACCCAAGTTAGGCGCGAATCCAGTGAAGCCAAGTGGTCCCCACGTTACAAGACGCGGAGTAGTTAGTTAATTCTGATTTAAATTCAAATTTAATTTTAAAATAGGAAAAGATATTATTTTAATTTTAAATATTAGATTAATTAGGATTAGTTATAAAAAAGGGAGACTTCTCTTCTATTAGGTACATTCCATTAGGGGGATTCCATTAGGGAATTCTATACAAATTTACATTCCATATTCCATGAGCAGCTAAACCTCCATTATTAAGGTTAGGAGCTCTGTCTATTTGTATGGATTGATTTATTGCTTTTTCTATTTTAATTCATGTGTGGATTTATAATTTAAGAATTGTTTTCGCTCTTTATCTTATGAATTTGGGTGGAACGGAAGTATGACCCTCTTTCTATTTAAGTTCTTGTAAAACTTGGAAAAGCTCTTTACTTGAACAACAGTTTGGAAATAATTTCTCCTAAATTTTAATTATTTGGATTTAACAGGATACGTGACATATAATCCTTTTATTTTTGGGTAATTAGAGTTTTTGTGGCATATAAACTGGAATTTGATCATGTAGCTTCTAATTGGAATTAATTGACCAAGAAGTTGGCAGTTAATGAATTTTAGAGGAGACTAGAAAGGTCTAAGGAATTAGGGTCTAGTCACATATAGTTTGCCATAAATTAAATCCTACATAATTAAAATAGTTAGTAAGAAAAGTAAATCCAGAAAAATAGATAACTCTAAAACCTTAACTGCCTTCTCAATATTTTATTCCCAACTTATTTATTTATCCTTTTGATATTCTGAGTTCGAACTTAAACCTTTTGAACATCTCAAAATCATTTTCTGCTTGGCTAACTAAGCCAATCAATCAATCATTGTTGCTTGATCCATCAATCCTCGTGAGATCGACCCTTACTCACGTAAGGTATTACTTGGTACGACCCGGTGCACTTGCCGGTTAGTAGTGTGGGTTGTAAAATACCGCATCAGACAACAGCTCCTTCATGAACTTGACATAGAGAGGCATTTCCTCCAAAATCTCAGCAAAAAGAATATTGATTGCAACTTTTGGAAGACTTCCAAGAACTTTGAAAACTGCTTGTCTTTGGTCTCCTTTTGAAGTCTCTGAGGATATGGCATTTTAGGCTTGTACTCAGGAGCCTTTGGCAATGTAGGATAAGTGTCAAGAGAGTATGGGAATGGATTATCCGCACGCTTTAGAGGGGCATGCTCTACTTCTTCCTTCTTCTCCTATGGACCTTCTTTGTTAACTAACTCTTCATTGACCTTGGTCTCAGAGCCAGCTACTTTACCACTTCTCAGTTGAATAACCTTGCAATCTTTTTCAACTGGCTCCTCATTAACTTGTGCTTTCATACTTGCCACTTGTCCACTTATCAAGGTGATAGCCTTGCATTCCTCCCTTGGATTCACCACTGTATCACCAGGAAACGTACTTGGAGGCCTCTTAGGTATTTGCTTGCTCAATTGGCGCATTTGCACCTCCAAGTTTCTAATGGAGACTATGGTTTCCTGCATAAAACTCCTCATCATCTCCCAATTAGAATCTTCTTGGGATTTAGAATTTGCCTGCTGAGGTGGTTGTTACTGAGATTGAAATTGGCGGTGATTGTGATTGTTCTGTTGGAAACCGCCCTGAGAATTATTGTTGAAATTCTGAGGTCTCTGAGGTTGGTCTCTCCACCCAAAATTTAGATGATTTCTCCACTCCTGATTGTAGGTCTTAGAGTATGAATCATTATTAGGGTTTCTAGGAGCATTTCCCATATAGTTGACGTGTTCAAAAGAAGATTGAGCATAATCATAATTCTCATTTTACATAAAATTACCTGTCATGTCATAAGGAGCCTCTTGAGGTGCATTCTGAGTATTAACAGCTGAAACCTGCATCTCACTTAATTGTTGAGAAATCAAATTCATTTGCTGAGATAAAATTTTGTTTTGAGAAAGAATAGCATTCAAAGCCTCTACTTCCATAACACCCTTCTTTTGAGGAACTTTAAAGTTCATAGGATTCCTGTTAGATGAGTATAAATATTTGTTGCTAGCAACCAATTCAATAAGCTCAATAGTCTCCTCCGGTGTCTTCTTCTTGTGCAGTGAACCACCTGCAAAATTATCTAATCACATCTTGGACATTTCACCCAAGCCTTCATAAAAGATATCTAGTTTGGTCCATTTGGAGAACATGTTCGGAGGGCATTGCCTAGTCAGTAGCTTGTATCTCTTCCAAGTTTCATAAAGAGTTTCATCATCCATCTGCCTGAAGGTCTGAACCTCCACCCTAAGCTTAGTCAGCTTCTTTAGTGGGAAAAATTTAGTAAGAAACTCAGTAACAACTTTGTCCCAAGTATCTAAACTCTCCTTGCATTGGGAATCTAGCCATAGCTTTGCTCTATCCCTCAGAGCAAATGAGAATAGCATGAGTTTATACACCTTAGGGTTCACTCCATTTGTCTTCACAGTATCACAAATCTGCAGAAAACTAGAAATAAATTGATTTGGGTCTTCGTGGGGAAGTCCATGATACTGGCAGTTTTGTTACACCAGGGTGACCAATTGTGCCTTCAACTCAAAGTTATTCGCAGTTATAAGAGGCACCACAATGCTTTTTTCATAAAGATCCGCAGTAGGAGCAGAGTAAGACCCAAGCACTCTCCTTTGTTGCTCATTTCCATTCGGATTTGCCACATTGGCATTATCAGCATTGTTAGGATCCATAGTGGATTCTGCAGCCTTATAGAGTCTTGCTTGTTGCACACGCCGCCTAAAAGTTCTTTCAGGTTTAGGATCAAAGTCTAAGAGATGTTCTTTATCTCTATTCCTGCGTATAAACAAGTAGAAGACAACAAAAGATGAAACTCTCTAAGTCAGAGTGCAGAGAATTCCCAGTGAGGTAACCTGAATAAAGAGATAAAAATATTGAATAAAACAAACAAACACTAAAATTTGAAAATTACTATTAAAATTAAAATTATTTATTTATTTATTTATTTGTTTAAATATATATATATATATATATTTAATTTTTGTATCAAAAGAAATAAAATAAAAAATAAAAATAATGAAAACAAATGAAAATAAAATAAAATAAAAGAAAAACAAAATAAAAAATAAGCTAATTAATTAAGAAACTAAAAAAAAGAAAACAAAAAATTAAAAAAGCAAATAGAAAAAAAAAGAACGAAAGAAAGTTAAAAAAAACAAATTGAAGTTAGAGAAATAAAAAAAATAAAAATAAAAAGATAATGAAGAGAAATAAAAAAAATAAAAATAAAAAGATAATAAAGAGAAATAAAAAAATAAAAATAAAAAGATAATGAAAAGAAGAAAAAAGAAACAGGGGAGGGGGGACACTAACGCAAAGGAGGAAAAGATTTAAAGAAAAAAATAAAAAAAATAAAAAATAAAAATTAATAATACTAAAATAAAACTAATTAAAAGAAAAATGATCTAATCTAAGGAATTAAACAACGAGTAGTTGTCAATCACAATCAATCTCCGGTAATGGCGCCAAAAACTTGATGCGAAATTTATAACCCACAAACTAACCAGCAAGTGCATCGAGTCGTACCAAGTAATACCTCAGGTGAGTGAGGGTCGATCCCACGAGAATTGATGGACTAAGCAACGATGGTTGATTAATTTACTTAGTTAGACAAGTAGAAAATAGTGTGTGAGAGTTCAAAAGCATTAAACAGTAAGTTCATAATATCAGAAGATAGGCAATAAATAGGTTGGAAAACAATATGAAGAAGATAGTTAAGGTTTTAGAGTTATCTATTTTTCGAATTGATTTTTCTTATTAATTTATTTTAATCATGCAAGATTTAATTCACGGCAAACTATATGTGACTAGACCCTAATTCCTTAGACCTTTCTAATCTCCTCTAAAATTCATCAACCGTCAATTCTTTGGTCAATTAATTCCAATTAGAGGGTGAAGTTTAATTCTAGTTATTATGCCACAAAAATCCTAATTATCCATATATAAGGGGATTATATGTCACGTATCCCGTTAAATACAAACAATTAGAAATTCAGAAGAATATGTTTTCAAACTGTTGTTCAAGTAAAGAGTTTTTCCAAGTTATACAAGAACTCAATTAGAAAGAGGGTCATACTTCCGTTCCACCCAGATTCATAAGATAAAGAATGAAAACCATTCTTGAATTATAAATCAGTACATGAATTAAAATAGAAAAATAATAGAATCAATCCATACAGATAGACAGAGCTCCTAACCTTAACAGTGAAGGTTTAGTTGCTCATGATTCAGAGAGAAAATAAGGATTCAGGTAAATTGTAAATTGGGTTGAGGTCGAATGAAAATTGGAATCCCCCCCAAAGAAGAAAAGTTTCTCCTTTTATATTTAATCCCAATCAATTTAAAATCTATTTTCTAAAATTAAAATAATATCTTTTTCTATTTTAAAATAAAATTTAAATTTAAATCAGAATTAAATAAATAATCCACACCTTGTAACGTGGGGACCACTTGGCTTCACTGGATCCACGCCTAACTTAAGAAATCTCAAGTTAGGTGCAGCCTTGGTAGAGTTGATTGAAGAGAAGTATTGACTATTATATATCTTTGGAAAGCTCTAGAAGTTAGCTTTTTAACACCACTGGAATCATGTCCATTGGACATCTGTAGGTCGAGTTATTCAGGTTTGAGTGCAGAGAGGTCAGGGTTAACAGCATTATTCGCCTTCTTCTCTTTTTCTGCGAAAACTCCATTAAATCCAGGCAAATGCTACATAAAATAAACAGAATTGCACAAGACTCAAAGTAGCATCCATAGTGGCTAAAAAATAATTAATTCTTGATTAAATTCAACAATTTAAATACAAATTCACTAGGAAAAGATAGGAAAGATGCTCACGCATCACCATTGAAGGTTGTGATAGGCTTAGAGAAGGAGGGTTGAATCTATGCCTTCTTTTTTGGTTGCTGTTATTGCCCTTTTAAAACAAATCTGTAGTTTTGATTCTGTTTGAACTCAACAGCGGAAATTTATGAGACAATTTATTTTTGTCTCATGAATATCAAAAAACAGAACACAGCAGAGAAGAGAAAAGCTAACACCAGCATGTATCCTGGTTCGGTTGCCTTGTGCTATGCAACCTACATCCAGTCTCCTCCATGGAAGAATTTCACTATAGTTAACAGTATTACATACACCAATAACACAGGATTGACCCAATCCTTTCACACTCAAGTTCTAACCTAACTTGACATTGGCTATACTAATACCTAACTATACCCCTTAGTGCTAACCCAACTAAGAAAGGGATACCTTACAGGTACAAGATACAAGACACTTAACCATCCTAAAGAAATCTGAAAATAACTTTAGGCTTTTCTCTCAAGTGTTTCACTTAGCCTTTTTCCACTCATGGCTTTTTCTTGAGCTTTCTCACAATGCCTTTTCTCATAAGAAATTACAGAAAGATAAACTTAGAAAAGTACATTACAATCAGTAAAACATGAAGGAGATTGACTTCATCAACAGCCTCTGTACTATGCGAAAAACTAGATTAGCAAGCCTCTGATTCAGTTCTTCATACTGGCGGAATGCACCTTTGATTAGGTGTCTAGTTAGTTGAACTTCTTCAAAGAGCTCTTCTCAGAACAAAACCTCAATTCACTGGTTTTCTCTCCTTACTCTCTGAATGACCAGCCAGCTTCATTTATCTCCTTGCAAGTTACTTGGTTCTTCTTCCAAGGTCAACACCTTGAGCCTTGAGCTTCACCAACCCATAGGCTCACTTTTCCTTCTTAAACAACAAAGTAGGACCTTTGCTTCTGACTCCTCCAACTTGACTGAAAGCCAGGAAAGAGTAACCGAATTTGTCTTCCAATGGTCAACCAAATCCGAACCATAGAGATGCAACTTGGTCCCCAAGAATCTCTAGTGACCGTGGATTTGTAGCAGTGATGAACAGAAATCAACTTTCCCTTGAATGCCATTTTTGGATAGAGCAGAAAGCTGAGAAGAAGAGAGGAAGATCTGATGCATGCAAGATGAGATGGATTACCTTTAACCTAAGCTTGATTTAGATTAGATTTTCTGCTTTAGCTTCTGTGCTTCAAGCTTAAACTTTCTCTTTCTTGCTTCTTTGGTTACTAGCTTATGGAGAAAGCTTTTTCTTTCTTTCTCTTTCTTACTTTTCTGAAACTTGATTTGACTTGATTTGAGAGGAGAGGAACGTTGCTTTGGTTGGAGCAAGATGGAGAGAATTGAAATTAAGCTGGGTTTGGTTCGGGTATCCATCTGAGCAACCTATCTGACTTCTTTCTTTTCTTTTCCTTGGGCTTCTATTTTGTTTTCAGCCCATTATTCTTTTCTGTTTGTTTTTCATTTCTTTTGGGCTATTAACATTTGGCCTACAACAATAAACAATTAGTTTATGGGTAGATATAAATAATCAATACTTAATTATTTATTTTGCCCAAAAATAATGTTTGTCATCACTTAATTTATTTAGTTAATTTCTTAACTCAACAATCTCCCCCTTGATGACAAACATAATTTAAGCAATAATCAAGAAGGAAATGAATTTGAATAAGGTTTAGAAACTCCCTTTGAATGATGTTACTTTGCTGATGTATTGCTCCCTCTTTCCTGTTTAAGAGTGGCTCCCCCTGAATCTATGCTCTCCTCTTTGTTCGTGTTATGCATTGTACTTAAGGAAAGCACAATAAAGAGCTATGCACATTTATCTTGTATAAGAGATATCAAATGAGCAACATCACATAATCAGCCCAACATCAAGCTAATATCAGCAGCAAAAGGATTCAGCATGTGAAATCAAATTTTAGTGCAGCAATTAGACAAAAATCCAAAAGAATTACTAGCAGGTGCATCTATTATAGTGCTATTACTCCCCCTTTTGTCATCAAGGGTGGAAAATAAGCAAGATCAACAAGAACATCAATACAAATCCTGCAAGAAGAGGTTAGATCACAGTCCAAAGTTCTAACTAAACCAGCAAAAGTGCAGCAGTATTTAGAGTTATTACAGTCATCCAAAAAATAAAAACAGTTCAACAGTTGCAAAGTAAATAGAATTCATGAGACAAAAAGAGAGCAGCAGCAGCAGTTTTCATGAGACAAATCTTAGGCATCAGAACCATCCCCCTCCGAAGCAGCTTCCTCTTCAGCATCAGTGGCAATGTCTTCATCATTTTGAAGGTTATCAATGAAGGTCATGAGCACAGCCACCCTATCCCTCGATTTCTTCAGAAAGTTCTCATGCTTGCTAGCTAGTTTCTTTTGTTCCTTGCTCATGGCAATCAAGTGATTTGATTGGGAGACAAACTCTTGAGCAACATCCTTAACCACATTTAGCAGAGCAGATTTCTTTCCAGTGGAGATGGATGTTCCCTCAGTGGAAGGATCAGGAGAAGCCTCGGGAACAAAATCATCATCTTTATCATCTAGGACAACTCTTTCAAATCTAGTGGGTCCTTTGTTCTATTTCACTAAACCACCTCCCTTTAGATATGAATGTCTATTTTCATATTTCTCATTGGTCAAGTCAACACCAAAATACTCAAAAATACAAGTTAGAAACATGCCATAAGGAAGAGCTTTGTCCTTTTCACTTCTAACAGAATCAAACATGTATCTAACCATCAAATATGCAAATGAAATTTCAGTTTTGGTGACAATGGCATATAAAACAAGAGTGTCAGTGTATGAAACCCTTTGATATGAACCACTTTGGGGAAGTATAATGTGGTTGACCATTCGGTGCAACTGAGCACGTTCATATCCTAGGGCTTTGTGTGTGGGTGTAATGCCATATATTAAGGAGACATGTTCACAAATACTAGCCACGGCATCATTGTAAGAAACACCAACTCCTTCATCCCACTTAACTGACATGTAGGCACAAGGCCCAACATCAGTATACTTCAAAGCTTCACTGATGGTCTCATTGTTTAAAACGATATCTCGGTCCTTGACATACGAATGAGCAGTGCCTTCATGATAAGTCATATTTGCATAAAACTCTTTGACCAACAAGGGATAAACAGGTTTTTTTATTTCAAAAAGGTGATTCCAGTCTAGAAAAATTAAGTTGTCAACAAAAGGAAAACCTTTTCTTTTCAAGGATGGCAAATCAGCGAGAAATGAAGGGCATAGGGTACGATACTGGATAACTCCCTCATAAAAATCATTATTCATGGTAGATTTGAATCTATAGGGATTATAGTTTGAATGAGAGGTCAAAAAATGAGCTTTGTGATCAAAAGGTCCAATTTTTGGTTCTTTAACATTTTTGAGAGGGACTCGAGTGTTACCTCGTTGAGAGCGCATTGGAACCGACCTTGATTTTGGTTGTGTTGGTTCGGGAATGGGTTCCTCAGTCGCCGGACGTTTGCCTTTGGAGGAGCTAGGCTTTGTTGAACTCAGTTTTGAGGAGCTAGGCTTGGAAGGTGTGGCCTTTGGTGGTGGCGTCGGCTTGGCAGAGGTAGGAAACCTTGGAGTGTTTTTGGTCTGAGCCATGGGGTCGCAGCGAGGAGGAGAGGTAGGAGGAGAAGGAGAAGGGGTAAAGGTCTGGTCTTGAGAGCGAGTGGAAGGCTTTGTGGGAAGCTTGTAAATCTTCTCACGAGGAGCCCTTTTTGCAATAGTTTTCTTCCTCATTTGGTTTGTTTCAATCTTTTGAGGGAAGAGATGCAATAAAGTGAGTGGGAAGAAACCGAAGAGTGTGTGGAGAAGTTATGGAGGAAAGAGAGGGAGTGTTGGTAACCATACCCAAAAAAGTGGATTTCTAAATCCATGCAACTGCATCACCATTTGAAAAGACTTGAAAAGACATGACATCATTCAAGAAAGATTTTATTTGATTTAATAAAAAGAAATAGGGAATTAAATTTTAAATTTTGAAAGACAACAAAATTAGACTGAAACCCTTTTTAAAAAAAACTGAATTAGCTTGAAAACCTTTTCGGGTCACAAAACACACAAAAAAAACTTTTAAGGAAGACTTAAGCACACAAGCCATCAAAAATCAAATAAGCAAGAATGTAACATTCATATTGGGCCCAGATGTGGTTTGCATTTCTGTGTAACATATATGACTACTCAGATCTGATTTGAGGTTGATCCACTTGAAGTAAGCCCAGAACACACTAACTTGAAGGAAGCGTTCATCACCTGCCCAGAATTGTCTCATACCTGTTCATGAGACAAAAAGCTCCAGCAAGTACATCAGCATTTTTCAAATAAAGAATCATAACTCAGAATTTCTAGACAAGTCCTAAGCATACATAATCTATCCTCAGCTAATGGTTTTGTAAAAATATCTGCCAATTGCTCCTCTGATTTAACAAATTGAATGCAAATATCCCCCTTTTGGACATGTTCTCTTATTGAGTGAAATTTCACTTCAATATGTTTAGTTCTAGAGTGCAAGACTGGATTTTTAGAAATATTAATGGCACTCATATTATCACACATCAAGGGAATATTTTCAGCCTTTAATTTGTAATCAGCAAGCTGTGGTTTTAACCATAAAAGCTGAGAACAGCAAGAAGAAGCAGCTATATACTCAGCCTCTGTAGTGGATAAGGCCACTGTTGGTTGCTTCTTACTTGACCAAACATTTAAGGACTTTCTAAGGAAGCAACATAAACCAGAAGTGCTCCTTCTATCAACTCTATCACCAGCAAAATCTGCATCACAATAACCAACTGCAGAAAAATCATCAATCTTAGGATACCATAGACCAAAATTGGATGTACCATGAACATATCTAATGATCCTTTTAACTGCAGAAAGATGTGACTCTTTAGGTTTGGATTGGAACCTAGAACACAATCCAACACTTTGCACAATATCAGGTCTAGAGGAAGTTAAGTACATAAGAGAACCAATCATCCCTCTATACCTAGTCTCATTAACATCTTTCTCGGTTTCTCCCTTATCTAATTTAGAACTAGGATACATAGGAGTTCCCATGGGTTTGCCATTTTCCATACCAAATTTCTTAACTAATTCCTTGGCATACTTTTCTTGATGAATGAAAATACCTTTTTCAGTTTGTTTAATTTGCAACCCAAGGAAAAAATTAAGTTCACCCATCATACTCATGTCAAATTCGCTTGTCATGAGTTTTCCAAATTCAGAACAAAGGGATTCATTGGCTGATCCAAAAATAATGTCATCAACATATATTTGGACTAAAATAAAAGAATCATTAGAATTCTTGATAAATAGAGTTGTATCAGTGGTGCCTCTTTGAAAACCATTTTTCAAAAGAAAAGAGCTAAGTCTCTCATACCAAGCTCTAGGAGCTTGTCTTAAACCATAGAGAGCTTTAGACAATTTAAAAACATGATTAGAATGCTCTTTATTTTCAAAAAATGCACATTTCACATCCATTTGATATAATTTAAAACCACAAAATGCAGCATAAGCTAAAAGAAGTCTTATGGCTTCCATTCGGGCAACAGGGGCGAAGGATTCATCAAAGTCTATTCCTTCCTCTTGGTCATATCCTTGAGCCACTAGCCTTGCCTTGTTTCTTGCAATGCTGCCATCTTCTCCCAACTTGTTCCGAAATATCCACTTGGTGCTGGTCACTTTCTTTCCACTTGGCCTTGGAATTAAAGTCCATACTTGGTTCTTTTCAAACTCAAGAAGCTCATCCTCCATAGCTTTAACCCAAGATGGGTCACTGAGTGCTTCCTTAACATTTTGAGACTCTATTTGTGGTCCTTGACATTTTGAGGCTCTAGTTGTGAGAGAAGGACAAATTTTGAACCTTCATTTGCCTTTCTAGTGGATGACCGAGTTCTAACCCCTTGTGAGACGTCCCCAATGACAAATTCCTCTGGATAATTCTTCAAGAATCTCCATTCACGAGGTCTGGTTGACTTGGAGGCAGATTCAGTCACCAAGGGATTCTGGGCGCTGCTGGCCGCAGGATTTCCTTCAGATTCATGAGACAAAATGGAATTGTCTCTTGAATTTTCAGCATTTGCAATTTCTGGTTCAGTTTGTCCAGAATTTTCTTTTCCTTGATTTTGAGCGGTTTCATCCTCCTTTTGAGCTTGATTTCCTGCATCACAATCTTCCAAAATTCTTTACACCAAGTTAATATCACAAAATGTAACATGTATGGACTCTTCAATAATTCTAGCATCTTGATGATAAACCCTATATGCTTTACTAGTTGTGGAATATCCTACAAACAAACACTCATAAGCCTTTGGATCAAATTTACCCAAATTTTCTTTGTTATTTAAAACAAAACATTTGCATCCAAAGATGTGCAAATAATCTAAGTTTGGTGGTAGCCTTTCCAAAGTTCATAAGGGGTTTTCTTCAAAAATTTCCTTATGATTGTTCTATTTAAAATATGGCAAGCTGTGTTAACCGCTTCAGCCCAAAGGAATTTTGGAACATTACTCTCACAAAGCATAGCTCTTGTCATCTCTTGTATGCTTCTTTTTCTTCTTTCCACAACACCATTTTGTTGTGGTGTTCTTGGACAAGAGAAGTTGTGAGATATTCCAAATTTTTTACAAAAGGATTCAAACAAATTATTTTCAAATTCAGTTCCATGATCACTTCTTATAGAAGAGATTTTCAAATCCTTTTCATTTTGAATTTTCTTGCAAAAAGGTTCAAAGGTCAAAAAGGCTTCATTTTTGTGTGCAAGAAATAAAACCCAACCAAACCTAGTGTAGTCATCCACAATTACTAAACCATAATGTTTACCACCTAGGCTTTGAGTTCTTGTTGGAACAAATAAATCAATGTGTAGCAACTCAAGTGGTCTTTTAGTAGAGATGTCTTCCTTTGGTTTAAAAGAACTTTTTGTTTGTTTTCCCATTTGGCAAGCATCACAAGTGATGTCTTTGTCAAATTTTATCAAAGGAAGACCTCTTACTAATTCTTTCTTTACAAGTTTGTTTATTTGAAACATACTTGCATGTCCCAATCTCTTGTGCCATTATCATACTTATTTAGTTTGATGAAGTAGGTTGACCTTCCAGTCATGTGCCTTGAACATCCACTATCCATGTACCACATGTCCTTTTTGTTCTTGGATGCTAGGCAAATCTGCATGATGAGTTTCAAGTAGCCTTAGGTATCCAAATTAATTTGGATCCTTTGAAGTTAATCCATCTTGGTTGCCCAAGTGCATTGAAATCACAGACAACATTGTAGACTTTGTTTCCTACAATTCTCTTTTCAATGAAGCATTGTTCATATGAGTGACCAAATTTCTTGCAATTAACACAATAATTTTCTGAGGTGTGTTGCTGAAACTGAGGTGAGTTATATTGCTTGAAATGATTAAAGTTTTGAAATTTTTTAGTTTTTGGAGGAGGTGCATTTCTTTTGACAAACTGATTTTTATTAAAGTTGTCCCTCTTTACAAAAGCATTTTCACCAGAATTTCTTAGAACATTTTTCCCTTTCGAATATGAGGTTTTGTTGTAAAATGGTGGTTTTTTGAAAACAGCCTCATTTTTCGAAATGTAACCCAAACCTGGCCGGTTTGAACTTGGTTCAGTTTTTTGTGAAGGCTTAGTTTCTTCATCAAATTTTTCTTCAAGTGTTGGAGTATTTTCAATACCAGATTTGTTTGGTATAGTTTTGGTATTTGATGAAGAAGCCACAAATTTTATAGAGGAAATATTAGAAACTGCATCTTCCTTGGCTATGTAGCCTAAGCCAGATTTTTCAAACAATGGCCTTTGACTTGCAAGTAATTTGTCCAAGTTACTAGAACCTTGAACAAATTTGGCTAAGTCACCATTCAGTCTTTTAATCATATCATTTAATCTTTCATTTTCAGCAATTAACTCATGTGAAGGATCCACAATGTGCTTTCCTTTTAATTTTTCAAGTTCAGATTTTAGAAATCTGTCTTCTTCAATGATATCCAAAGCATATTCCGTTTCCTTCATTTTTCTTTTAAAAATTCATTTTCAGCTCTTAACACATCTCTTTCAGATCTGCATTCATTATATTTGTCAAGCAGTTTTGAGGTGTTTGAGGTCAGATCATCAATAATAGCATGCAAGTCCTCAATGGTCAAATCATAATAATTTACCTCATCAAGATTGTTGTTTCCAGCCATGAAGCAGTCTTTGTCATCTCCTTCAGATTCTTCTTCTTCATTTGAGTCATTCTCAAGATCCTCCCAAGCTGCCATGAGTACTCTCTTCCTTTCCTTCTTTCCTTTGTCCTCCTTTTTGAGCTTTGGACAGTTTGACTTGAAGTGTCCAGCCTCCTTGCAATGATGACACGTCACCTTGCTCAAGTCTGTCTTGTGCTCCTTTGAATTTGAACCCTTGTATTTGCCCTTGCTCTTCATCATCCTTCTAAATTTCCTAGCAAAAAATAGAAACTCGTCATCTGAAATATCATCACTAGACTCACTCTCTTTCAGTTCTATTGTGACTTGAGGGCTATTCCCTTTTTCTTTGAGTCTGTGTTTGTGTGTGTGGCTTCATAGGCAAGGAGTTTTCCTCTCAGCTCATCATAGGTTATGGGACTCATGTTGTTACTCTTGGTTAGGACAGTGGCAGTGTTTTTCCACTCTTTTGTGAGGCTTCTAAGGAGTTTTCTCACCAAGGTTTGTTCTGCATAGTTTATACCCATAGCATCAAGGTTGTTGATTATGATTGAGAATCTCTCAAATGCTTCATCAATGCTTTCTCCATCCTTCATGCTAAACATCTCATACTCTTTTCGCAGCATATCAATCCTCGTTTCTTTGACTTGTTTATTGCCTTCGTGTGTAACCTGGAGTTTTTCCCAGATTTCTTTGGCTGTCTTGCATCTAGACACCTTCCGGTACTCTTCAAAGCTGATAGCACAGTGAAGAAGGTTGATTGCTTTAGCATTCAGCTCTATCTTCTTCTTATCATCTTCATTCCATTCAGCTTCTTCTTTTGAAGTCACCACTCCATCAGAACTTGTTTTTGTTGGGATCTTTGGACCGCTCACAACGATCTTTCATATGTTGTAGTCAATGGATTGGATGAAGATCCTTATCCTTTCTTTCCAGTAGGAATAGTTCTTCCCGTTGAAGAAAGGTGGCCGGTTGTTTGACTGGCCTTCAGAGAGGGTGTAAGCAACTGTGGTTGTGCCCAAGTTATTCGCCATTGGATCTTTACTCCAAGCGGTTAAGCTTGATTCTTGAGACCTCAGCTCCTGATACCAATTGAAGGTTGTGGTAGGCTTAGAGAAGGGGGGTTGAATCTATGCCTTCCTTTTTGGTTGCTGTTATTGCCCTTTTAAAACAAATCTGCAGTTTTGTTTCTGTTTGAACTCAGCAGCGGAAATTTATGAGACAAGTTATTTTTGTCTCATGATTGTGAGAAAACAAAACACAGCAGAGAAGAGAAAAGCTAACACCAGCATGTATCCTGGTTCGGTTGCCTTGTGCTATGCAACCTACATCCAGTCTCCTCCACAACTATGGAAGAATTTCACTATAGTTAACAGTATTACATACACCAATAACACAGGATTGACCCAATCCTTTCACACTCAAGTTCTAACCTAACTTGACATTGGCTTTGCTAATACCTAACTATACCCCTTAGTGCTAACCCAACTAAGAAAGGGATACCTTATAGGTACAAGATACAAGACACTTAACCATCCTAAAGAAATCTGAAAATAACTCTAGGCTTTTCTCTCAAGTGTTTCACTTAGCCTTTTTTCACTCATGGCTTTTTCTTGAGCTTTCTCACAATGCCTTTTCTCATAAAAAATTATAGAAAGATAAACTTAGAAAAGTACATTACAATCAGTAAAACATGAAGGAGATTGACTTCATCAACAGCCTCTGTGCTATGCGAAAAACCAGATTAGCAAGCCTCTGATTCAATTCTTCATACTGGCGGAATGCACCTTTGATTAGGTTACACTGTCCAGTTAGTTGAACTTCTTCAAAGAGCTCTTCTCAGAACAAAACCTCAATTAACTGGTTTTCTCTCCTTACCCTCTGAATGACCAGCCAGCTTCATTTATCTCCTTGCAAGTTACTTGGTTCTTCTTCCAAGGTCAACACCTTGAGCCTTGAGCTTCACCAACCCATAGGCTCACTTTTCCTTTTTAAACAACAAAGTAGGACCTTTGCTTCTGACTCCTCCAACTTGACCGAAAGCCAGGAAGGAGTAACCGAATTTGTCTTCCAATGGTCAACCAAATCCGAACCATAGAGATGCAACTTAGTCCCCAAGAATCTCTAGTGACCGTGGATGTGTAGCAGTGATGAACAGAAATCAACTTTTCCTTGAATGCCATTTTCGGATAGAGCAGAAAGATGGGAAGAAGAGAGGAAGATCTGATGCATGCAAGATGAGATGGATTACCTTTAACCTAAGCTTGATTTGGATTAGATTTTCTGCTTTAGCTTCTGTGCTTCAAGCTTAAACTTTCTCTTTCTTGCTTCTTTGGTTACTAGCTTATGGAGGAAGCTTTTTCTTTCTTTCTATTTCTTACTTTTCTGAAACTTGATTTGACTGATTTGAGAGGAGAGGAACGTTGCTTTGGTTGGAGCAAGATGGAGGGAATTGAAATTAAGCTGGGTTTGGTTCGGGTATCCATCTGAGCAACCTATCTGACTTCTTTCTTTTCTTTTTCTTGGGCTTCTATTTTGTTTTCAGCCCATTATTCTTTTCTGTTTGTTTTTCATTTCTTTTGGGCTATTAACATTTGGCCTACAACAATAAACAATTAGTTTATGGGTAGATATAAATAATCAACACTTAATTATTTATTTTGCCCAAAAATAATGTTTGTCATCACTTAATTTATTTAGTTAATTTCTTAACTCAACAACCACACAAGCCATGGCAGTAGTCCTTATCCGAGAAGGAGACAAGACTCAACACCCATTATACTTCATCAGCAAAGTAATCCAAGGGGAGGAGTTGAAGTATATCAAGCTGGAAAAATTGGTTTACGCCCTACTAACCTCATCTAGGAAGCTAAAACAATACTTTCAAGGGCACGTGATCATCCTAGGAACCGACCAGGCCATACGACAAGTCCTTCAAAAACCTGACTTTGCGGGGAGATTGATGGCATGGGCAGTAGAGCTGTCTCAGTGTGACTTGCAATACAAACCAAGGCATGCAATCAAAGCCCA
Organism: Arachis duranensis; assembly: GCF_000817695.3. NCBI lineage: Eukaryota > Viridiplantae > Streptophyta > Magnoliopsida > Fabales > Fabaceae > Arachis > Arachis duranensis. The sequence continues at coordinate 106,002,944 of NC_029780.3, forward strand.
AGTAATGGCGGAGGCACCCAACACACCGAGCACACGGTGGAAGCTCCACGTTGACGGAGCATCCAACCAAACATTTGGAGGGGCCGAAATCATCCTCAAGAACTCGACAGGGGTAGCTTATGAACAGTTGATCAAGTTCGACTTTCCAGTCTCCAATAACCAAGCAGAATACGAAACTCTGATAGGAGGGTTAATCCTAGCTAAAGAAGTCGGCAGCGACTCCTAGATCTTCACCTCTCAGATAAACGGCAGCTACCAGGCCAGGGACACACTACTAAAAAAATACCTAGACCAAACCAGAACGGGAAACAGGTCTCTAATCCAGGGGCTGGCAAATGAACCATCAACTATCTTGTGCGCAACCCAGACCCCGAGCCCCCCTCATGGATAGACCTCATCCTCCGATACTTGGAACGCGGCAAAACTCCCAAGAACGAGAAGGAAGCACAAGCTACCAGGAGGGAAGCCCCCAAGTGTGTGATCATACAAGGGCAGTTATACAAACGAGGGCTCCACCAACCCCTACTCAAATGCCTACACCCTGACCAAACGAACTATGTCCTAAGCGAAGTCCATGAGGGGTGTTGTGGTCACCATATCGGAGGAAGGTCGTTAGCAAGAAAGCTCATCAGGGCAGGGTATTATTGGCCCACAATGATGTCAGACGCTCGGGAGTTCGTCAAAAAATGTAAAAAATGCCAAGAAAACGCCAACTTCCACAAAGCTCTACCCGAAGAACTCAGTCTGATGATGGCACCACAACCTTTCACCCAATAGGGAGTCGACCTCTTAGGACCATTTCCACCTGGGCCAGGACAAGTAAAATACTTAATAGTAGTCATAGACTACTACACCAAATGAGTAGAAGTTGAACCACTGGCCAGCATATCTTCGGCTAATTGTCAAAAATTTATGTAGAGGCAAGTAGCCACCAATTCGGAATCCCATAATCTATCATATTAGATAATGGGACGCAGTTCACCAACAAAAAGTTCAAAGAATTCTTATCAGGACTAGGAATCAAGCAGAAGTTCTCCTCACTCAAGCACCCCCAGAGCAACGACCAGGTAGAAGCAGCCAATAAAGTCATCTTAAAAGGGCTAAAGAAACGACTTGAAGGGAGGAAGGGCTCATCGGCAGATGAGCTAGCCTTGGTCTTATGGTCTTACAGAACCTCTCCCCAATCATCTACCGGTGAAACCCCCCTTCCGACTTACATACGGGGTCGACGCAGTCATCCTAGTCGAGATCAGAGAGCCAAGTCTGAGGTTACTCCTCAAAGGGGAAAACGAGGCAGTCGAAAAAGACCTGATCGATGAAACAAGGCAGATGGCACACCTAACAGAAACAGCAATCAAGCAAAGGATAGCCCTAAGGTACAACAACAAAGTACTGAAGAGAAGTCTCGGGAAAGGTGATCTGATCTTACGACGCAACGACATAGGACTACCAACCACAGGAGAAGGCAAGTCAGCCACAAATGGGGAAGGACCTTACAGGGTAAGGGAAGTCCTCGGCAAGGGTGCCTACAAGCTAGAGAGGCTAGACGGAAACGAGGTGCTGAGGACCTGGAATATGGCAAACCTAAAAGGGTTCTACTCGTAAGAAGAAGTGACCACACGGCCTGACGATCCTACTCCCCCAACACTTTAAATTTCTTTCCATTTCTTTATCCTTTTCCACTTAATTACATATTACATTATTCCCTTGTTTTAAATTCTATATATGCATGCATAGTTACCTCGTTTTTGCAAGATATACATCAACACGCCACAACAACGCAATAATATGACAAAACGACAAACGGTCGACCTAACGGAAACCCGGGACTGATTACCCTGGGAACCAAAGGAACCTAAAGTTAAATGCGCAACTTAAAGCAACAAAAATGGTAAATACCAAAAAATGGTAAACCAAACACCAAAAAGCCATGACGGCCAGGATAAGCAAAATAGTAAAGTAAGCAAAGCCACGATGGCCCGAGCAAGTGAATACCAATGCAAAACCACAAACGGCCTAATTAAAAGTAAAATGTCAAAGTATCCATTACAATCCAAAGGCGCCACAAACAGGCCCAAAAGCAAAAACTAAAAATACAAAGATAAAAGGAGAAAAGAAGGAAAGGAGAGGTATCGATCTCCAGGCATGGGGATATCCACGATCTTCCCATCCTTAACCGTCTTGAATGCCCCCAATTTGAGTAAGGTCGAGGTCGGGAGCTAACACAGCCACGTGAGCCTTAATCCCCTCCTCAGTAAGCTTCACGGCCTCCCGAGCCCCCTTCGTAATCCCCTTATTCTTCTTCTTCAGAGAGGACATCTCTTGCCGAGCAGCCGCCGCCGAGCTCTCCGCCAAAGCAAGCTTTTCCTCCAAGTCCTTAACCTTCTTCTCAGCAGCCGCAGTTTTAGCGCGAGAAACATTCAAAGAACTCATCAGAGAGAGGTCTCACTCCACCAAACTATTGATCTCCTTAGCATCCTCTTCTGCCTTTTCCTCCCTCTCCGCCAATTTCAACTTCAGAAACTCCTCCCGAGATCTTGAATCTGTTAGATCCTTCTGGGAGTTCCAAAGTTTTCCCTCCAAGGCATGAACATTTCCCAAGACAGGTTCCACCTTCTTGGCAATTGTGGCAGCTCAGAGAAGGCAACGATAAATCCATCTCGCCTAACCCGCAAGGTCGGCATCCTGGAAGAACTCCTCAATTCCAGGAAGTAGTTAGGACTCAATGAAGCCCCCAACATTGAAACTCTTTTCCATAACGGAATGAGCCTTTCCCGAGTCTAGCATTCTCTTTTTCGGGTTATCGACAATCTGCAGGTCGTCATCACCAGACGTCGGACCCTCTTCCTCAAAAGGGATATCCTCCTCAGCGTTTGCTCTTCCTTGACACCACAGGATCTGTGGACCCCACAGGACCCCACCACCACTCTCTCTCTTCTTCCCCCATTCACCAATCACCTCAACACCTCTTCCCCAAAAACTCTTCACCTATCAAATCCCATCTTTCTCTTCACCACTCACATCCATCCTTCATAAATCCCCACCAACCTCACCCTTCAAATTCAAACCACTTTCCCTCCCATACCCACCCATAATGGCCGAACCATTACCCCCCCTCTCTCCTATATATACCCTTCTTCAACCCTTCATTTTCACACAACCTAAACACCACTTCTCCCCCTCTTTGGCCGAACACACCACCATCTCCCTCTTCCTCATTTCTTCTTCTTCTACTCTCTTCTTTCTTCTTTTGCTCGAGGACGAGCAAACATTTTAAGTTTGGTGTGGTAAAAGCATTGCTTTTTGTTTTTACATAACCATTTATGGCATCCAAGACCGGAGAAACCTCTAGAAAGAGGAAAGGGAAGGCAAAAGCTCCCACCTCCGAGTCATGGAAGATGGATAGATTTCTCTCAAGGGTGCATCAAGACCACTTCTATAAAGTTGTGGCCTTGAAGAAGGTGATCCCCGAGGTCCCATTTTCACTCAAAAAGGGTGAATATCCGGAAATCCGACATGAGATCCGAAGAAGAGGTTGGGAAATTCTTACCAACCCCATCCAACAAGTCGGAATCTTGATGGTTCAAGAGTT
>NC_029780.3:106009404-106074715 GCF_000817695.3 Arachis duranensis
TAGGAAAGCAGAGAGACGGAAGGGAAGGCATCTTCATGCGCTTATCTGAAGTTCCTACCAATGAATTACATAAGTATCACTATCTTTATCTTTTATGTTATTTTCGTTCATCAACATTACTACTTGAGTTTGCCTGACTAAGATTTACAAGATGACCATAGCTTGCTTCAATACTAACAATCTACGTGGGATCGACCCTTACTCGCGTAAGGTTATTACTTGGACGACCCAGTGCACTTGCTGGTTAGTTGTGCGAAGTTGTGTAATGCCATGGTATTGAGCTACCAAGTTTTTGGAGCCATTACCGGGGATTATGAGAGTTGTGAAAAAGTATTGTTCACAATTTCGCGCACCACTCTTCTAAGCTCAACCAATCATAGGAAATTTTAATAAAGTAATCGAACCTCGTCCCAAAACTCAAATAGGTCGGGATCCTCCTTTCTCCCTCCGCAGTAAGCCAAAATGGTTGATGGCCCTCAACCGGTCAGACTTTAAAGAAAGTTGATTTGAAGCCATGAAAAGAGTCCTCAAAGAGGCCAAAGATCCAACGACTTTGTTAAGCCCTAAAGGACATATACCCTTTCTTCGTTTTCCCCTCCCGAGAAGGGTTAGTGAGGAGGAAGAGGTAGAGAAAAACATTCACGGAGACCGGAATCTCCAGGTACTCACAGACCATTTCAAAACAATGAATAGTGGCCCAACTATTCGGGTGCAGCTGCGACGAAGCAACGTCGCACCGGTTCAACAAACCCATTACGAAAGGAGAAAAAGGGAGACGAACCCCCAGGGAAGTAAACATGGGTCTGTAAACCCACAACTAATCAGCCATGCATGGAGATGCTAAGTTTTTTTGGTAAACACGTTCTCGGTCGACAGGGACGTAAACCTAATAGAGTGCCTCCTCGGGACCCCCTCCACACAAGAGCCCAGCCTGACGAAGCTCTTGGAGGCTCTCGCGGGTGACCCTGGACGGGGTATCCTTCACGTAGGAAGTAACCCAGGCATAGTGGTCGACCAGGTCGGCTAATGGCCGCTGAGTCATGTTCGGAACCACAGGGCGCTCGGCCATACCTACAATGGGGCACCACTTAGTCAGCACGGGAGGACGGGAACCTTAAAAACAGTAAAAATAAGCTACAATTCCCTGAACCACCCCCTGCACCCTTATACTAACCTAGAACTTAATCAAAAGCTAAAATATAAACACCCAGTGGCACTCCCTCTAAAACAAGACGCGGCCAAAACAAAAAAAAACCTAGGCATGTACAAAAGAAAACGCACAAGGGAATGCCAAAGAAAAGCAGAAAGCAAAGAAAGCTGTAAAAATAACATACCAGGAAAATGCAGGAAGAATTCGCAGAAAAAAGAATCCGAAGATTGAAGCAATAATAAGAAGATTGAAGCAGCAGCAAGAAGATTGAAGCAGCAGCGAAAACAGGGAGAAAAATGGAGACAACAGTGATAAGAGAAAACGGAAGAAGAAGAAAAAAAGAGTGAAGAAGAAGTTATAAAATAAAAAAGGGCAGGCCCAAAAGACATAACCATCAAAGGAGCACCAAAAGACAGAGGCATAATTGTCATTTCACGCTACTTTCAAATCACGAAATGATGGGCATTTAATGCCCAGCGCAGAAGCCAAGGAGGCAGCCCCAAGGGAGAAATGAGCCAGCCACGTATGAAGAACACGGACGTTATCAACGAGCTCCCGAGAAAGAAGATGTGTCCTGATGCGGCGAGTAAATCAAACGCGCCCAGCCCCGAGCTCTAAACCTCAAGGCTGGCACCTTGGGGGCACTATTACGAACTACCATAGTCCAGCCCACTTACCCGACGGGTCGGACCACCGCCTCCGACCCAAGCTCCGAACCAGCCTCAACAGAGCCAACTCGACGGGTCGGTCCACCACACCCGCCCCGATGCACGTGCGACTTGGCACAAAGCAGCTCAAGTCGCCACGCCTAGCAACCAGTCGGGTCGGTACCCTCGAGGCAGCACCCGAGACCCCCGACCCGGAAACTAGAGCGACTTGACCTCCACGTGGACTAAGACAATTCATGGAAGCTTCCTGGCCAGTGGGTTAGGTTACCTATGGGCTCACCCAGCACAGTATATAAGGAAAGAGGTCAAGCTCTCCCCCCAAGGTATGTGACATCTTACCTAATTCGCCTATCACCTCGTACGGACACTAACTTGATCGTCGGAGTGTCTTTGCAGGTGGCCACCCCCCGGTCCACGCCGTCTCCGACGTCACCATCTTTCAGCTCACACCTCCACTTCCGCTCCAAATCCGTTCAAGGCCTCACCCACTCATTCTCTCCGCACCACCCAACTCGTCGAGCACCCGAAGTCCCTCAAATAACGAACATATTATATCTTCATAAAAATTATTTGTGTCATAAATCTATACACAAAGTATAATAACATATTTTTTTTCACGGTCATATTGAATATTGTTTATTGACTGTGAGGTGTGAACAATTCTCATCTCAACAGTTGTATATAATAGACAATATAAATATAATATTATTACATGTTTATATATGATAAAATATAAATTTTGCACATTTTATTAAATACATTCATAATAAGTTAAAAAAAAATATTTTCATTTTACTTAACATAAACTACATCAACTTATATGTGCATGATATTAGGAAAAATAACATGTTAAAAAAAGATAGTTAAGTTTATTATTTATTCTTTTCAATTATTTTTCAAACTTAAAATTCTTATCTTCATTTTTTCCCTCTTTTGATCATCATCTATGTTTTTGTGCCTATTATATCTTGTATAATAAAAAATTATGTTGTCTAGTCGAAACCAATTTCATTTTTCAATTATCTTTGATAGAATATAATTAGAATCAATTAGTATATCTGAATATTTATTATAGAATATTACGTCTTTATTATTACAATTCTCTTAGCATCTATAAATACCTTTCTATATTGTATTATTGTATCATTCTAGGTAACTTGAATACACTCAATAATATACCATCCTTGAAGCCATGGTATCAAAGCCATGGTATCCTTCTTGAAGAGGATAGGTTATTTTTCTTGTAGTGAAATCACCGTAATTTTTGTATTTTTTTCTATACCATTCTTCTTTCCCTTTTGTCACTCCTTTGACACTTTTTCATCTCATCGACTAGCCTATTCTCTCTGTCTTGTGTTTTTTCGATTTGAATGATCAAACACCATTGTCATCTGCTGCTTACCTATTCTCATGAAGAAATCATATAATTTTCGCTCTCTTTCGACAGTTCCATCTGCGTTCTCTCGTGGCAGTTCAATATGCGTTCTTTCGTGGCAGTACCGTCTGCGTTCTCTCATGGCTGTTCCGTCTGTGTTTTCTTGTGGCAGTTTTGTCTGAGTTTCTTTTTGGCAGTTATGTCTGCACTTCCTTTAGATAGCGGCAGTTGCGTCGGTGCTTCCTTCAGACAAGCGGCAGTTCCATTTGCGCTTCCTTCAAACTAGGGGCAGTTCCATCTGTGCTTCCTTCAGATAAGCGGCAGTTCCATCCGCGCTTCCTTCAGACAAGCGGCAGTTCCATTTACGCTTCCTTCCGTCAATTCCGTCTGCACCCGTTTTATTAGTTTATGTAATTTTTTCTCTTTATTCCGGTAGTTTTGTCTGCACCCGTTTTATTAGTTTATGCAATTTTTTCTCTTTATTTCGTTGTTTTAAATAAATTTCAAACTCAAATTGCCACTTGAGTTTGAGGGGGATGTTAGAATATAAATGAATATTTATTATAAAATATTACATCTTTATTATTACGATTCTCTTAGCATCTATAAATACATTTCTATATTGTATCATTCCAGATGACTTGAATACACTCAATAATATACCATTCTATCTCCAGTTTAGTCTCTTGTTTCTAACAATCTTCCTTCTCTTTTATTCCAAATAACTAGTGTATGTTTCCATGCCCTACACGGGATAATACATAAAATTATATAAAAAAATATTAAAATTTAAATGAAAAATATATAATAATTATTATTATAAAAATTTTATAATTTAAAAATATTAAAAATAATTAATATTTATTTTAATCAATTTAGATTGGTTGAATGATTATCTCATTTGTCTGCTTAAGCAAGTATTTAGAGTTTGAATCTCACCCTTAATAAATAGAGCATCAATATATGGTGGATAAATCATCGACTTACCGAGTTAGAAAATCCGTAGAAAAAAATTGTATTTATCTTTAAAATAGATTAATTTTTTATTAATAGCAATACTTATGGACTTTTGTCTTTGTTGAAATTTACTTAGGACAATTTTATTTGTTGGTATCGTATTCATTCTTGAAGTCAAAACAATATGATCAATATTGTTACTTGTTAAAACTTTATATTTTATGAAATTTTTTAAATTTTTAAATTCATAAACTTATGTCATTACAGAAGTTATTAGATCAATTAATATTTCTTGATAACATAGTGTACCGAAACACCATCGTTGAGTGTTAGTTAGTGTGAAGAGAAACCAATAATAACTTTTGTTATTCAATATATAATTTATTCTATTAAAAAATAAATTAATATTTTCTAAATTTATAAATATATTTTTTTCTAATTTCTTACACTATTTTATTTGACAATATTTACCATTAAAAAATAGCAAATGACCATACTATTCACAATATATATATGATGTGTAAAATAATTTCTTATCTTAAAATTAATTTTGGTTAGTGAGATAAAATTTAAAATATTTTTTATTTTCTTACTCAAATTTAACTTTATATTTAGAATTGATTAATGACTCATTTTTTAATTTCAATAAAAAAATAAATTGGTTAGATGTAAAATATCTAGCATTTAATAATTTCAATTATTTAAATTTTAATTACCAAAAATTGGATTAAAAATTAAATATAAACTTAATAATCGATAATATATATATAATATTAGTACGTAAATAATAATATCCAATGCATTAATTATTTATTTTTTTGAAAGAATTAATGTATAATTTATTGAGAATTAATTTATTATCCAAATTTTGTTTATAAACTTTGTAATATGTAGAAATAGTGATCTTATTTATTATTATTATTTAAACAATTTTTTATAATTTTTTAATTAGGTAATTAACTTAATTAATAACATTTATTATTGCTTTTATACTAAAAAAATACCAGTTTATACTATTTACATATTTTTTACTATTACTAATAAATAAATAAATAAATATTTGCACTCTTATATTTATTATCCCAGATGATGACTTAAATTACTTATTTTATATGTTAAATAATATTTTGTATGTTAATTTATTAAATATTAAGATGAAAAAATTGTTCAATAAATTATATAAATAGTCATTACAGAAAAAAATTATATATCATATATAATAATCCTTGATATATATAGTGTCATGTATATATTGAAATTATCTATTTTAATTATGTGAGTTATTATTGTTATTTTTACTTTTTTGTTACATTAAAAAATAATATTTAAAACTAAAAAAGAGATCATTAATTTTTTTAATTTGAATTAAAAAAATATCTTATAAATATATTTAACTTTTTCATATACTAAGTGTTATAATATTAAATAGTATAGTATTTGCTATAATAATGACTCAAAATATTAATTCAAGATATATTTAGGCATAGTAAGACCTCAATGCAAGTAAGATTAACTAAAATTCATTGTTAGGGTCTCAAATCCGGCTTAGGTTCATTACCTTAAAGGCCCAATGCATATGAAGTCCACGCGTCCCCTTTTAAATCGACTCAGATTGGATCTCCGTTGCTAGTTAGATATGGTAATGAGTACTCAGAGGAGCGTGAGAAGCTCCCTTCCCATCCCTCACTCCTATTTAAAAAAAAAATATCCCAATTTCTTCTCCGTCATTGTAAATTCTTGTTTAATTACTCCTTAGAAAATGCAGATCTCTTCGGTAAATTTTTTGAAAAAAATTAACACAAAAAAGACATAATATAATAATCATAAAATAATCAGTTCAATATAATTCAACATAATTTATAACATATTCGTTATGAAAAATAACATTTCAAAAGGAGAAAACATAAAAACATATTCCAACATAATAACATAACATAATTTTTTGGGACGATACTTAGCAACGTAGTGACGGACTTGAGAGGCAGAGAAAGTAAGTTAGAGAGAGAGGATCGAGGCTGAGAATGAATCTAAAAGAAAAATGAAAAATTCGAATTGGAGACAGAAATTAGGGTTACTAAATTCAAGAAATGAATTTATGTATATATAAATTAGAATAAATTAATAATTTTATTCCATAGGGCGGGTACTTATGTCTGTGTCCCTATTAGGGGTGGCAAACAAGAAAACCTGCCCTATCTCGCCAAAAGCCCGCGATCTGGTGGGCTAGCCTGCCCTGTCCCGCCTAGTAAAGCGGTCTTAAATTTCTCTTCCGTCCTGCCTAACGGTAGGTTAGCGGGTTAGCAGGCTCTCCTTTTTTTTATAAATCATTAAATATTAAACAATATATATAATTTCACAATAATTTCAATAAATTTATAATTTCAAAAAAAATTATAATTATAAATATATAATAAACATAACTATAAACCAATTTTTTTGAAACAAAATAATAAAATCAATATTGTCCAAAGCAAAACAAATATTGTCCAAAATATATAATTAAACATCTTCAAGTTTATAATCAATCAAACATAAAAACATAATCCAAAATATAACTTAGAACATCTTCAATTATCATCTTCATCCTCTTGTAGATTAATAACATCACAGAAATTTGTAAAAAAATGGTCTTGACAAAATAAAAGCTTGACTCAGTGGGAAAACCTACACCGTCCCACCAAAACTCGCCAAAGCTCATAAATTAGATGATGCAGGGTAGGCGGACTTTTTAAGTTTGACAGTCTCAAATTTTCAGTCCAACTCTCCTTTTTTGTTGGGTTATGCGGGTCAGTCTGATGGATTTTGGTCCATTTGTCACCCCAAGTTTTCATCCATTTTCGGGTGGCAGGTCGTAAGGATTTCACGAGTTCCCATCTAGCTCCAAAATGCGAGTAATCCCCGTAAATACCATTTTTGGCTATTTTTGTGATCATCTCTATTGCTAGCATTTATTGGTTTGTGACGTGGAGCTATTCTAGCCACTCAATAAATTCTCAAATAATCAAAGTTTATGTTATATCATTATACAATCACATGTATCCTTGTTATAACAAAATTAATAGAAGATAAACAGATAAACACTACGCTATTGTTTGAATATAAGATAAAAAAAATAAGAGAAAATAAAATAAAAAGAAAGAAAATAAGAGGAAACAAAATGGAAAGAAAAGTATATTTTTGTGTGTGTGTTTAGATGAAAAAAATGAATGGAAAGAAAATAGAGGAAAAAAATTTTTTTACTTGGATGGAAGAAAAAGTAAGAAGAGAAAAAATTATAATAGAGTAAAATTATATTAATATTTTTATATATTATATATAAATTATAATTCAAATGGTAACTCTGTATTTTAACCCATGTTTGCACTTCTGCCTAAGTTTTCTTCGCAACTTTGAAGAGAAAAAATTTACATGAGCTCCACATACATTTTTATGTTTTTCATTCAATTTTTTTTTTGTTGATCCAAATAATAAAAAATTGATTTTTTCATCTATTTTTTACCTAAATTCCACAAACCCATAAACGTTACCTAATTATCTCCATTTATATTTCTATATAAATCGAATTTAATGAATTCGAATTAGGGTAATAAGTAATAAATCGAATCTATAGGATTCAAATTACTTGACATTGTGATTCGAAAGTAAATTGAATTTAATGAATTCAAATTATGTCATCCCTTACTAAATCGAATCTATAAATTTCGATTTATATGGTCCATGCTAAATTGAAGCAATAAGGTTCGATTTATACTCACTTAATAGCAATCAAGCTCATTGTAAATCGAATCTCCTTCATTCGATTTAGTAGCATAGATAGCATCCAAGTAATTCAAATCTTATAGATTCGATTTACTACGAAAACACATAAATTTGAACTCCATAAATTTGATTTATTAGCTATCTTTTTATCTACTCTACACTTCATCTACGAATACATTAAGGACTAAAGCTATGCTTCAACCTTTTAAAATCCCATATATTCTTGCCAAATACAATATTATTATACTTTTTTTTTATAGAAACCATTGAATGGAAGAACTGTTAGTAAAAAGATGAAATTCTTTTATAATATGTATGACTTTTTATGTTAATAAAATAAAAATGAAAAACATAAAATAATATTGTGTATATTTAAGTTAATTTTAATCATTTTTAATAACCAGATTTGTCATAATGTAACTGATAAACAATGACAGTTAATACGAATTAGATATGTTTTGAGTATGCTATACATTTTATGATTTTGTACAGAACAATATTAATTTTAATTTATATATTTATTATTGGGTATTAAAAATAAAAATATTCGTATTAGCATTTTCAAACCTTCCTCAACTCTCATCATGATTGGACCTAAAAGATCACCTATCTCGTTGGACATAAATGTAATCCAATCAATTTTCATCTGATAGTACTATATATTCGCATAATCACAGGAGAATCACATTCGCATATCATAGGAGAATTAACTTTAGCGAGATAACAATATGGTATTTAGTTACCACATGAGTATTTTTATATATAGAATTATCAATCAATTATGTATCTTTTCTGATGAAAATAATATATTCAACATGGATATTGTTTGTTAGGTAAAAGATAACAGATTGACAAAGAAAATTAATTACAATAGATATATTCATTTTAAATTTTTTTATATAATATTATAAAAATATCATGGTCGCCCTGAATTACTACAGGTTCAACTTCCATCGACAGCGGTAGAATGCCTTTTTTAAGACATTTTCAGACTATAATATTTGTCAAACAAACAATTAACGAAACATTCATTCATACCTTCTCATTTTAAATATATTTATATATAAAAAAATAGTTGAAATAGCAAAAGTGATAAAAATGATAATTTTTATAATTTTGTGTGGCTATCTATATATCGAAGACCAGAAGACTATGATTATCTAACAAAATTAATTTTATTTATTGCATTCAATTTAAATAAGTAAAAAATCATCTTATTTTATTTTAATCTTTAATTCATATGATTTAAATTTAGCTAAATATATATGATTTGATTTGATTTAATTATTAGTAAAAAATATATTGAGAACCTATTTTATGCATAGATTTATTATTTTAATGATTAATTAATTAATTAATATAGATAATTAATATAATTAATTTAATTTAATAAATTAAAAAATAAATTAAAAAATACTAACAAAACATCAAAAGAAATAAATTAAAAAATACTACCAAATCAATTTGATATAAATGATAATATTTTTCTTAAGTCTTGTTATTATTTATAATTAGAAAATAGCCATAAATAAATTTATTTCCTTAACGAGTGTTAAATTTGTTGTCAAATTCTATATTACCTTTAAAATTTTGGCGTAATTGAGTTTAATTTCTACATTTTGAAATAAATTTACTCAAAAAAATTAATATGTAAATCATATTATTATTACAAATTACTTTTTTAACATAATTAGTGATGCTTATTTGAACCATTAAATTTAGCTTCTAATGATATTAAAATCAACCTATTTTATTATCTTGTATCTTCAAAGAGTTTACACGACTAATATAAAAATATAACAATTGAAAAAAAAATCATTACAATGAGTATATTCATTTTAACAATATTCTTCTATCTAATACTATAAAAAAAATTACATTGGTCACTTTGAATTGTTACCGGTCAACTTCTATCTACATTAGTAGAATGCTTAAATTGAGATATATTCATCAAACAAACAATCAATAAAACACTCATCCATACTTTCTCATTTTGGGTACATTTATACATAAAAGAAATTTTACATAAAGAAAAAAAAAAGAAAAGAAGAGTTGAAATAGTAAGAGTAATAAAAATTATGATTCTTATAATTTTGTGTGGCTATCTATATATAGTAGATTAGACAACTATGATTATCTAATAAAATTAATTTGTATTTATCACACTCAACTTGAATAAGTAAGAAATTATCTCATTTTAATTTAGTTTTTAATTCACATGATTTGAATTTAGCTTAATATATATTATTTGATTTGATTTAATTTAATTATTAATTAAAAATATCTCAGTTGTCTATTTTATTCATAAATTTATTATTTAATAAATAATAAATTAATCAAATTAATTAATTAGTACACACAATAAATTTAGTTTAATAAATTAAAATAATTAAGTTAAAAAAAACTTAATAGAATATTAAAATAAATGAATTAGAAAATATTACCAACTCAAATTGATATAAATTATAATAAATTATATAATATTTTAATATCTAATCAAATCAATTAGTTGATATAGTTAATTTATCATAATAACTTTTATTTAATGAGTAAAAAAAATAAATCGAAAAATATTTTTAGAAGCTTGCTATGTCAGCTTCATCATTAAGTGCAGAAATTCGATTTTTATATAATAGAATAGATAGATGATTGATACTAAAGTTCACACTCTAGAAAAAACATCCCTTCCACTTTAGTCCACCACCTAAATTCTTTTAAGTAGTCCAAATACATTTCATACATGAACACTTAAATACGAATTAATATCATTCATTTCACTTATCAAAAATAAAAAACCGAAAACTCAGAGATACTCCACAATCAATAAAACTTATATGCATTACAGTTTAAATTTGACACGTAGCGTTAGCATTACATGTTTATTTTCAGCGTGCTCACCAGAAAATTTCAGAAAACTTCCCATATGAGTATGCTTCTTAAATATTGCATTTAGATTCAATTTTCGGTTAAGGCTTAGATGTGCGTAGTTTAAGAATTCTCTCTAATAAAAAAAAAAAAAAAAAAAAAACAAAAAAGAGAAAGAAATAATGATAATAATATTAATACTATATATATTTTGTAACCCAAACAACTTGGTCCGTTGATACTTTGTTTGAGAAGAAAAGCTAAAGGGATCATTCTCCACCACCCTTCACTACCTCAAACAAAATATAAGAGGTCTCCAATTGAGAAAGAGTAGAAAAACAAGAATGAAAATGGAATTATATCCAAACATATGCCTCTTCAGTGGAACATATCACTCAAAAAGATATACAGCAGTAACATGGAGTGCAGCTTTTGTTTTTTGGCGCTACAAAATACAAATCCATTGCATTGTTCGAGTCTTTGAGAGTTGAGGATATCTTTTTTGTCATACAATAACTGCAATTTTTTTCTTTTTATGGAATTACTAAAAATTGTCGATGAAAATTTTATTAAACATAAATTCTTAAATATTCGAAGGTTGGAAGTCAACGACTAATTTCTAACTCTATTAAAATTCGTTTTTGAATAAACAAAAAACTAATTACGAAAGTTAAGACATAATGCTTACACAATCTAAAAAGTTACTACTTATACTTGCCTCTCAGACTCTATGGTTCTAAATATCAAACTTATGATCAAGAGAATTAGTAGAAATTTAAGAACTCTCAATTTTTTTCCCTCAGTCAGCTTTTTTTTTTTTGGTCGATGGGTCAGATATTTTGTTTTTAAGCTAGCAGCGCAAACCTGTTGTCACCTGAAAACTGCTATTTGGGCCCATTGTAATCATATTGGGCCGTCTAAAATAGAACGGCCCAGAAGAGGCCCACGAAGGAGTGAAGTTAGGGTTTATGGAATAACCTTTTAAGTAGCCGCTACTCTCTTTCTCTATTTTGTTGAGCTTGCTGCCGGAGGAGGAAGGAGACGATTGAAGCCCTAGCTAGGTTGCACCCTCAGATCTCGTCTCAAACCTCGCATTCTCATCATGGTTCGCTACCTTCTTCCTTCATCATTCTGATTTCATGTTTATCGAATCTCTATACTCATTTAATCCATCTTCTGTTGCTCAATTTGCATCAAAATCTTTGTGCTTTGCAACCATAGGGTTTGATGTTAATCTTTCGAATGCGAATATTACCATGGTGTATGGACTGAAACCTCTATCTTATAGATTGAATTTCTTGTGGTATTTTTGTTAGTTTGAATTTTTGTTTTGATATTGTTAGTTTCTTGGTAGTGTTAGTGTAGTAATATTATGGAATGGTGTTCAAATCCGGTTTTTGAATTTGGATTTTTGTTGTTCTGATTGCAACAGGCGAGAGGATTGAAGAAGCATTTGAAGAGGCTCAATGCACCCAAGCATTGGATGCTTGACAAACTCGGTGGTGCTTTTGTGAGTAAAAGTTTCAGTAATTTTTAATACTTACCAAATTATTTCCATGGTGTGTTTTCTAGACTTACGTGAAATTGATGCGTTGTTTGTTTGTTTTTGGGTACCTGCATAGGCACCTAAACCGTCATCTGGACCACACAAGTCCAGGGAGTGTCTCCCACTTATACTCATCTTGAGAAACAGGTTGAAGTATGCTCTTACTTATCGTGAAGTCATCGCTATTCTGATGCAGCGTCATGTCCTTGTTGATAACAAGGTCAGGACTGACAAGACGTATCCATCTGGCTTCATGGGTATGTTACATTTGATATTTCGGAACATTTGTCGCTTCGTTGATTCATGTTGATATGATTACTATTGTTTTATTGTTACTTTGATGGTTGAACATATGAAACTTCGAGCTGAAATTTGTGTGTTAAGAGTTGTTGATTTATGATAGTTTGTTTTTCTTTTCTCTATGTTTTCCTACAGATGTTGTATCAATCCCCAAGACAAATGAGAACTTCCGTCTTCTTTATGACACAAAGGGCAGATTCCGTCTCCACTCAATCAGGGACGAGGAGGCTAAGGTACTTTTATTTGGTTGCTGAATATTCATTCAATAGGAGACTGTATGATGTTTGTGTCAATTTCTTCTAAATGTATTTTATCAAGCTGTTTTTATGGTCTCAGTTGTTTTTTCTTGTTGATATTGCAGTTTAAGCTATGCAAGGTTCGTTCAGTGCAGTTTGGTCAGAAGGGTATCCCATACCTCAACACCTTTGATGGTCGCACTATCCGCTACCCTGACCCGCTCATCAGGGCTAATGACACCATTAAGCTGGATTTGGAGGAAAACAAGATCGTTGATTTCATCAAGTTTGACGTTGGGAATGTTGTTATGGTCACTGGGGGAAGGAACAGAGGGCGTGTTGGAGTGATCAAGAACAGGGAGAAGCATAAGGGAAGTTTCGAGACAATCCACGTTCAGGATGCTACTGGTAACGAATTTGCAACCCGTATGGGAAATGTGTTCACCATTGGCAAGGGATCAAAACCATGGGTTTCACTTCCCAAGGGCAAGGGTATTAAGCTGACAATCATTGAGGAAGCTAGGAAAAGGATTGCTTCACAACAAGCAGTTACTGCATAAATCTCCTTATGGATGAATAGACTTGAGTGTTTGCTAGTTTTATTATTTAATGTTATTGTTTTCACTTAGCTCGAGATTTTTGGCTGTTGAATTTTGGGTATTAAATTTTGCTCTATACTATGCCTTGATTTTGCCGTTTAATATTTATGAACAACTTTACATCACCCATCTTCGATTTCATTTTTTTTTTATCCCTTGTGTTAGTTTCTTCTCGTAAATAATCATGGGGCAGAGTGGCATACTATTGTGAGTTTTATTCTTAAAACATGTAGGATCCATTTTATGTGGAGTGTGACTTTGTGACCAACTCTTTCGTAGAGCAACATGGACATCCATTCGTCCATAACAATTTGTTTATTTGAGGCCCAAGAAAGTCTATATATCGTGAAATCACATGGTGATTACATAAGAACGCAACACGGAAGTGTAGTGTAAGACTCACAAAAATTGACTTCCGGTTTGTCTCGTTATTAAGTTCGGTTTACCAAAAATTTAGAGCAGATTTAAATAATATCAATAAATTATAATTTATATTTTAAAAAATTTAAAAAGATTAATTTTATATATTGTTTATGTATTAATAAATAAAACTTATAAAAATATTTTAAAAACAGAAGCGGACTTTATCGATTGATTTTTTTTTAGTAATGGAATTTCTGATTTTATTATTATTATGAAAAAATTGGGTGTTTTAATTTATTATGGATATTAATTTTTTTAATTTAAATCCTCAAAACTGAGACTCAAAATTGCATAAGAGACAAAAATCAATAGAAATTATCTTATGGTATGTATATATATAAAAGTTTTTATATTTAAATTGTACAAATATGCAACAAAAAATAAGAATATGATACGATAATCATAATAAATTAAATTAAAAAGATAAAATCTTTTGATTAGAATTTATATTAATTTTATCTTAAAATTAATTTATTAAATTATCTTTTACTTCACATAGAAATAAGATGTACAAATTATGTCTTATAAAATCAATTACAAAATCCACTTTTATTTTAAAAGGGATATTTTGTGTTTTTTTTTTTTAAAATTAAAGATATGGTATTTGATACAACAAATACTTTGAAAGAAGGTTTGTATCCTAATATAGGACTATCCTTATGAAGCAAATATTTATTATTATCAATCATAACACTAATTTAGTCATTCTGTCCGCTTCATTTACAACTATTAGGATTAAATTTAATAGAAAATAATATGATTAAGGCCATGCGAATGCATGAGTGACCTACTAGTATAACTTTTGTTCTATGAATGTCTTTTCTCTTCTTTTTTGTGGAATGAAAATAATTTTCTTCCTTTATAAGCAAGAGATAATTCTATTACATCTTGCTTTCATTTTTCTATTTAAGGCTGTCATGGTACATATGATTCAGACTTCACGATAAGTAAGAACAAAAATATAATTACAAACTATTTTGATTCATGAAAAAGAAGCAATAATAACATTTATAAAACAAAATTGTATTAGTAACACCATGTAAATACATCACAGTAAGTTGGAGTAATTCACTAATTGTATAAATACTTAACAAATTAATTAGTGTCAAATCCATCGTCTATAATCTAATTTGTGTCAAGCTCTTTTTATACTAACTCTCAACTTTTTCCAATGGCAACCAAATAAAATATAAAAAAGTAATCATTAATAATAGTATAAAAATTACATAAAAATATTTTATAACTAGTTTCTATGGATCAAATGTTTTCAAGAAGTTCTTATAATTAATATATCTTAAACTAATAACTTTTTGAAAAGATACACCCCATCCAAAATCCCTTCGGCATAACTATCGAGACTCTAAATAGAAACTAGCTCACCGTCCCCTTCGGCATTGCCATCAAGGCCGGAGAACTAGGAATCAAATATTATTAATAAGAAAAATTATGAATTACAATTATATCTAGAATGCTCATGTTCCTGTTACAGACAAGTCTTATATTCCTACCTCATTGTTCCTATATTTTCATTTTTCAACCTAAATAAAAATCTTTAGTACATTTACATGTTCTTCCTCCTTTAAGCAAATCCTCCATCTATTAAAAACTTTGGATTAGGGTACAATTCCTACATTGGAAAACAATTAAAATAGTGTAACTATCATGGATAATAGAGTTTAAAATAGCCAATTTAATATTTCTTATATTAGTGGAAATTGAATTAGACTAACTAATTGAGAGTAAAGAAATGACTTACAATGATCAAATTACATCATAAATGCTTTTTCTTAACTTTTCTCCTTTAGCTAATCTTTCTTTATGTCTAAAATATTTCTGAGCATGACTGCTAATTTGATGATAAGTTCTTGTTTTGACATAATATTTTGAAATTCTTGACCAATTTGTACCTTCTGCTTGGTAGCCTCTAACAAATAATCTACCAAAATATGATTTTTGAAATAATTATTAACAAATTTTACACTAAAAAATTTTAAACAAAAACATAAACTATTTAATTAGTAACAATTTTTTTCTTTTTTGGTTTTCAGTCCAACCAAAAATGTTATTATGTCAACCACTCAACCATTGTCAAAACAAAACAAATTTAGCAATCAACAAAATTATGCCTCATTTGCAATTACTTTAGAGCTCTTTCAAATTGCTAGTTATTGATGCACAAATACATATGAAAGCTTGGATTAAGAAGAAAGCAATGAAGTGAAGCAGAGTGAAAGAGGAATGTTAGACTTAAGTGAAGCAGAGTCGGTCTTACAAAAGAGGAATGTTAGACTTGTATATTGTAGACAACCTACAACAAAGTAGAGATATATCTAAAACAGGAGAAGTGCTCCTATATGCTAATACTAGTTGCTTCACTTTTTTCTTTTGTGTAAACACCAATATTCAACTAGATAATAGATAAACAAATAAATAAATAAATATAAAAGAAGAAAACAGAAGCAATATAATATAATAAATACCTATGCTCATCTTCAGTCCACCGAGAATATTTCTTTGTATTGTTGGTGTTAGCAGATTGGCTTTGTTCCCTTGTTGCTGCCTCCATTGGTGCTGCGGCCGCGACTACCTCCGCCCTGCCATGATAGAAATAAACAATATAATTTTTTTTCTTTTCCAAAAAAGAACGAAACAAATGTTTGTGTTATTTATTAACACCTTGCAAATTATTTAACGATAAAATAAGTGTAAATTACTATAATAAATCAAATGGCTCCCAAAATTACCCAGATCCCCAAAACTAAAAAGGCTACTTGAAAATTATTGAGGGGATGTTGCTTGTAAATCGAATTTATGAGTTTTGATTTACCATGGAGTGCTGTTCACGTGTCTAAATCAAATCTATGGGTTTCGATTTACATGCAAATAAAAATCAAATCTCATTGTTTCGATTTAGTGTTTATATAGAATTCAAAGCTATTTTATAGACAATTTGCGTAAACGCAATTCAAATCTAATGGATTCGATTTAGTACCATTTTGCATGGAAGCCTTTTTTATTTTGGAGAATTTGGGTAATTTTGGAAGCCATTTGGTTTATTATAGTAATTTACCCATAAAATAATTTGCCTAACAAGTCCCCAAAATTTGTCAGTTTAATTTTTTCTTTTCTTCGTATAAGATTATTTTGACTCTTTTTGTAAAGAAAAATATACAGTTTATTATTGTAATTTAAAAATAATTTATTTATTCAAAAAACAAATCAAGAGGGAAAAAACGTTCATTGTTTATACAGTTTGTTCATAAAACTTCTAAGAAAAAAGAAGAATAGAATAAGTAATTAAAAAAAAAAGAAAGAGTGGGAGGAGAGAATGAAAATATGTATCGGCTAAAAATAAATAAAGAAATAAAAAGAGAATGAAAATACGTTGAGCACAAACCTGTGATGTTGATGATCAGTGTTATAAGGCGGTGGTGGTGGGGTTGTTGTTGTTGCATTGATGATGGGGACGGAGACAGGGTTGTGTTCCAATGTGGTGATAGGAGCAGCCATTATCATAGTCATGTTCTCAGATGCAGTATTCAGAGGAGTGTTTGAAGTATAACCGTTATGGATGACATTGATGTCCTTCATCAGCTTCTTGAAGCGTTCTTGCAGTTGAGCCGGGGTCTTTCCAGGGAGACGAGCAGCAATGAGCTCCCAGGAATTGCGTTTAGCATACTCAAAACAATTGGTAATAACTGACTCAAAGGCTTTGTTCTCCTCCCAAGTCCAGACCTGAGGTTGCATAGGTTGGAGCTGAAGCTGAGACTCAGGTAGTTGATAACCACAATCAGCAAGAAACTGCTGAAACTGCTGAGGATGAGGGTGGGACTGAGGCTGAGGCTGAGGCTGAGGCTGAGGTTCTGGCAAACACTCAGCAAGAACCATATCGAACTGAGGATTACCACACGTGTCACTGAAAAACTGAGCTACTGTAATCTCCCTTACATCCGGCTGCGGCTTGGGCTGAGGTGGTTGATTGCCACCCACGTCAATGGCACACTGCTCTACCATATTCCTTCTATCCGCATCCCAGTCTATCATATCCCAAGGATCTATCATATCCAAAGGATCCATCATTGAGAAAGTACCTAGTTCCTCTTCACTCATTCTTAGCTTCTTGCTTCTCTATAACGACAAAGAAAAAAAAGTCTAGAATTTAAAATTTTTAAAATTAATATATAATAAGGTATTTTAGTCATTTTATATAATAAGGGTATTATAGTTATTTTTTATAAAAATATTAATTTAGACCGATTCAAATTTTGATTTACTATTTTTCGGTCAAATTAATTTATTTGACCTAATTTTGACAAAAATAACACAATTTAAGTGATTATATGTGTTAAATTTTAATTATTAAAAAACATCTTTAAAAAAAGACATTTGATGCATCTTTATGGGAGCATCCCCCAATAAATAATAGTGACTAATAGTTTGTTATTAAAAAATTAATAAAAAATATAATTAAAACATCAAAAATAAATTTATTTAAATAGACTAAACTTTTATTTTAAATAACCATGTATCATTAATTCAACCGTTTAAACTTTAAACTCATTGTACATGAGAGCAGCAAAGTTTGTTACAATGTAAATGGAAAGTGGTGTAAATGTGGAGGTAAAAATTAACAACTTTTATAAAATCTAACCAGAGTCAGTGAACGTCGCGCGCAGTGACCCTGGCGGTGCTCGAGGCGACCAGCACAGCGGTGGAATCACCACGAGCTGGATGACGTCGTTTCCTTCTTCATTATCTTGTTCGGATTTTTTCTTTTGTTCAGACACAGTGAGAAGTGTTTCCTGCCTTTTCATTTTCCTTTCTGAGTCTCAGATTTCTTCCTTTCTCTGTTTGTCTTATGAGAATGTTCACCGGCGTTGGAGTATGGTCACCGGAGTATCTTTTGAGTAGTGTGTATGAATGAAGGAATGATGTCGGCGTTGTTTTTCTCTGGGAGAAAGAGAGAGAACAGTGATTAGGGCTAATGCTGAGGGAACATTGCTGTTTTCATTTTAAGGGAAGAGACATGGGGAAAAACAAAAGCTTTGACTTGACACAATTTTTCAAACAAGTAATCTAGATTCCGTTTGAAGAGTAGCAAAATTTTTTTTTGTTTTTCTTTTTACTCTTGAATTACGAAACAATACGCGCGAATTTTAATTTTTTGAAAAATTGATTCACAGTTTTTTAAAATAGTAGAAATATATGATTTTGTTGTGATAAACACAATAGATATAGATGCCCATTAATATTATGGTTGGATGATTCAGTTTTCATATTACCAAAAATGAACTTACATTAATGAAGGTTGAAAATTAATAATTAAAAAATGAATATCTCACATTAAAAGACCTTGAAGAAAGGTACAATCATCAAAAAACGGTGATACTTCTTCAAGCTCGATATGAATGAACGCACTTGCATCTACAAGATTTTAAATCTATAAATGAATATAATTCTGCAATGTTTCGAATCACCTCACGAATGAAATTATGTGGGGAAAAGATAACTGATCATTATATGTTGGAGAAAACTTTCTCAACCTTCCATGTCTCGAATGTGCTCCTGCAGCAGCAGTATCGAGAAAAATGGTTTAAAAAATATTCTGAATTAATTTATTGCCTTCTTGTTGCTGAAAGCAACAATGAGTTGCTATTGAAAAATCATGAAGTGCGCCCAACTGGTGCTGTCCCATTTCCTGAAGTAAATGCGGCAAATTACCCCAGAAGAGGTAAATGACAAGCTTTTAATAATACGAAAAATTATGGAAGGAAAAGGAATTATATTCAAAAGAGAGGATCTCACCAGAAGTGGGATAAAGAAAGAAATATCGGGCAAAATAAATCAACAGAGGATAAGTGTTTCCGTTGTGGTGGAAATGGTCATTGGTCACGTACCTATCCTACCCCAAGACACCTAGTCGATCTTTACCAGGCATCTTTGAAAAAGGACGACAAGGGAAAAGAGTCAAATTTTGTTTCAAATGATACTGAAAATTTCACCACTCATTATGATGTATCTGATTTCTTTGAGGATCTTGAAGGGAATATTGGTCATTTGATCAATGATGGAATAGTTTAATATGTGAGATTGTAAAGTATCCATGAAAATAAATAATGTAAAGAACTTATTGTTAAGTTTTATCTTCTATGTATTTGAGTTTCAAATATGATGTACATAAATAATGAAATGTCAATGTTTATGAATTTTAAAATCATTAAATGTACCATGCTTCAAAAAATAAAATTTTAGCATATGACATTATTTTTATGTACAGTGTTTCTTAGAAAAATAATTTCGATCAAGTATTCAATTTAGCTGTGCATACTACTCATTTTATTATTATTTGTCTTTGAAGAGAATGTCAAGGATATGTAATGAAGATGTATGCCTTGCGGATAGTGCAAGTTTGCACACTATTCTTAAAAGTGATACATATTTTACCCATCTTGTGCCAAAAGAAGAATATGTTAATACTATTATTGGCTCAGGCAATGTGATTGAAGGCTCCGGAAGAGCTATAATTTTGTTTCCTAGAGGAACAAAATTTATAATAAATAATGCACTATTATCTACCAAGTCCTTGAGGAACTTGTTGAGTTTTAAAGATATTCGCCGAAATGGATATCATGTTGAGACAATGAATGAGGAAAATCATGAGTATTTATGTATCACAACTCATGATTCAAATAAGAAAGTTATATTAGAAAAATTACCCTCACTTTCATCTGGGTTATATTACACCAAGATTAGTGCAATTAAATCACACGTCATTGTAAACCAGAAGTTTACTAGTCCAAATGAATTCATAACTTGGCATGATAGAGTGGGTCACCCGGGAACAACCATGATGAGAAGAATTATTGAAAACTCTCATGAACATTCATTAAAGAACCAGAAAATTCTTAAATCTAGTGAATTTTGTTGTGCTGCATGTTCTCAAGGAAAGTTAATTTTAAAGCCATCACCAATAAAAATTGGATTTGAGTCCCCTGAATTCTTAGAAAGGATTCAAGGTGATATATGTGGACCCATTCATCCACCATGTGGATCCTTTAGATATTTTATGGTCCTAATAGACGCATCTTCGAGATGGTCACATGTGTGCTTATTATCTTCTCGCAACCTGGCGTTTGCGAGATTACTGGCTCAAATTATTCGATTAAAAGCACAATTTCCAGAAAATCCAACCAAAGCAATTCGTCTTGATAATGCTGGTGAATTTACTTCCCAAGCTTTTGATGCTTATTGTATGGCTAATGGAATAAGTGTTGAACATCCAGTAGCTTATGTTCACACACAAAATGGGTTAGCAGAATCGCTTATTAAACGCCTCCAACTAATTGCTAGACCCTTGCTTATAAGAACAAATCTCCCAACCTCGATTTGGGGGCATGCTATTTTACATGCCGCAGCACTTATTCGTTTGAGGCCAACGAGTTACCATCAGTTCTCTCCTATACAACTAGCTTTTGGCCAGCAGCCAAATGTTTTCCATTTAAGAATATTTGGGTGTGCGATATATGTTCTCATTACACCACCTAATCGCACTAAAATGGGACCCCAAAGAAAATTGGGGATATATGTTGGATATGATTCTCCCTCTATAGTGAGGTATCTTGAGATACAAACTAGAGATGTATTTAAAGCCCGGTTTGCGGATTGTCATTTTGATGAATCAAAATTTCCAACATTAGGGGGAGAGAATAAGCTTCATGAAAAGGAACTTAATTGGAATGCATCATCGTTGATGCATTTAGATCCTCGATCAGGGCAATGTGAACTAGAAGTTCAAAAGATTATACATTTGCAAAGAATAGCAAATGAATTGCCTGATGCATTTTCTGATATAAAGAGGATAACCAAATCTTATATACCAGCGGAAAACGTCCCAATTAGACAAATTGCCAACGAAGCAAATACACGTCAGAAGCGTGGCAGGCCTGTCGGTTCCAAAGACAAAAATCCTCAAAAGAAAAAAGAGGTAAATAATATTCCTGTTGAAAAAGACATAGTAGAGACACCTGCAGTTGTCCAAAATTCTGATATAACGCCAAAAGACGTTCAGGTACCTGAAAATTGTAAAAATGACAAGATCTCGATAAATTATGTCTTTACAGGAGAGAAATGGGACTAAAATAAGACCATTGTCAATGAAATATTTGCATATAATGTGGCATTAAATATCATGCATGAAAGTAAGGATCTTAAGCCAAGATCAGTCGAAGAATGTCGACAAAGGAATGATTGGCCAAAATAGAAAGAAGCCATGAAGGCTGAGTTAGACTCACTTGCAAAACGTGAAGTCTTTGGACCTGTAGTACGTACACCAGAAGATATAAAACCTGTTGGATACCGATGGGTATTTATGAGAAAACGAAATGAGAAAAATGAAGTTGTGCGCTACAAAGCCTGACTTGTGGCACAAGGTTTTTCACAAAGGCCTGGTATAGATTATGAAGAAACGTATTCCCCTGTAGTGGATGCGATAACATTGCGTTATTTGGTCAGTTTATCTGCATATCATAAACTGCATATGCATTTAATGGATGTGGTAACAGCGTATTTATACGGCTCATTAGATCGGGATATTTATATGAAAGTCCCTGAAGGACTAAAGATATCTAAACCATTCAATGAATATTCACAAGGGTTATACTCAGTCAAATTGAAAAGATCTTTATATGGTTTAAAACAATCTGGACGAATGTGGTATAATCGTCTTATTGAGTATCTGGCCAAAAACGGATTCAAAAATGATGATATATGCCCATGTGTTTTCATAAAGAAATCTGCATATGGGTTCATTATAATTGCTGTGTACGTTGTGATTTAAATATCATTGGGACTTCTGAAGAGATTCCAACAATTATAAAAACTCTGAAAGAAGAGTTTGAGATGAAAGATATTGGAAAGACTAAATTTTGTCTCGGCCTGCAGATCGAGCATACAAAAAATGGAATCTTTATTCATCAAACAACATACACAGAAAAGATCTTGAAAAGATTTTATATGGATAAGTCATATCCATTAAGTACCCCAATGATCGTAAGATCTTTGGATGTGAAAAATGATCAATTCCGTCCTAAAGAAGAAAATGAAGATATCTTTGGCCATGAAGTACCATATCTTAGTGCCATTGGAGCACTAATGTATCTTGCTAATAATACGCGACCTGACATATCATTCGCGGTGAATTTACTAGCAAGGTAGAGTTCCTCTCCAACCAGAAGACATTGGAGTAGAATCAAGCAAATCTTTCGATATCTTCATGGAACGGTTGATATGATATTATTTTATCCCTACGGATCCAAGTCACAACTAGTTGGCTATGTAGATGCTGGATACTTGTCTGATCCACATAAAAGGAGATCTCAAACAAGATACATGTTCACATATGGTGGTACAGTTATATCATGGAGATCCACGAAACAGACGATAGCAGCAACCTCATCTAATCATGTTGAAATACTAGCGATTCATAAAGCTAGTCGCGAGTGTTTTTGGCTGAGGAGTCTGATTCAATATATTCTGTCATCATATGGACTGATTGATCATAAGATAGCTCCAACTGTCTTGTTTGAAGATAATACAGCATGCATTGCTCAACTTAAAGGCGGATACATTAAAGGTGATAAAACAAAGCATATTTCTCCAAAATTCTTCTTCACTCATGACCTTCAAAATCAAGGGACAATTGATGTCCAACAGATCCGCTCAAGTGACAATCTGGCAGATTTATTTACAAAGTCACTCCCAAAATCCTCTTTTGAATGATTGGTACATGAGATTGGGATGCGCCGATTTCGAGACATTAAGGTAGCGTTTGTTTTGAGGTACTGAGACTGAGACTAAAAGACTGAGACTCAGTATCGTGTTTGTTAGTTCAGAGACTGGTACTAAAATTTCTATCTCTGTCTCTAAAATTTCAGTATTTCAGTACCTCCAAAAAGTAGGGACACAGGGGACTGAAATTTTTAGAGATGGAGACTGAAACTTTAATAACATTTTATACCTAAAATACTTTTATTTCAATTAATTAATTTCAATTTTACCCTTTGTGCAAATTAAATTAGAGTTTCATTCTTGTTTCAATTCCTGTCTCCCATTTTGCACCAAACAGAATACTGAGATTTATTTCAATCCCTATCTCTTAGTCTCTGTCTCTCAGTCTCAGTCTTTTCGTCTCTGTCTCTCCACCAAACGCTACCTAAATGATGTCGACAAGAGAGGGAGACTGTACTCTTTTTTCCTTGGTCAAGTTTTTTTTTTCCATTGGATTTTTCCTTGACAAGGTTTTTAATGAGGCAGTTCCCATCACCAAAAGATATTGTACTCTTTTTCCTTCACTAAGGTTTTTTCCCATTGGGTTTTTCTTTAGTAAGGTTTTAACGAGGCAATAATCATAAGTCATCTAAAGAGGAGTGTTGTGATAAACACAATAGATATGGATGCCCATTAATATCATGGCTAGGTGACTCAGTTTTCATATTACCAAGAAAGAACTTACATTAACGAAGGTTGAAAATTTTTCTTCATTATGCCTATAAAAGGAGGTTAAGCCTCCGTCAATATTACATACAACAACAACTAAATACTATTCTCTCTCTCTTTCATATTATTAATCTTTATTCTCTCTTTATATACCTTACTATAATATTAGTAAATATACTAATCATTTCTATTATATTGTGATAATAATTGTGGTGAATATTACTATTAGAGATATAATTATATTTTATATTTATTACTTCTTCCATATTTATTTATTTATTTCACAACAGATTTCTCTTTCTTAATGAGTCATTTTATAACAAATTGAGTTCAGAACAAAAAAATTTACTTTTATTTTTGACTCTATAAATAATGTTTCATATTTCTTTTGAAAATATTAGCCCTTCCACCATTATTTTTATGCAATGTTCTATCTGTCACCATCATTTTCACGTCTGCTAAAAGTATTGATCCTCTACCACTATTTTAAAATAATATTTCATCTGAACCACTTATTGCATATATTCTTTTCAATTATTTTTTTAATCATTTTACCACTCTATTTTTATTATTAAATTTGTATTTAATATTGTATGTGGTATAAAATCTCAGTTTTAATTATATTTTTTCACATGTGATTTTATTTTTATAGAACTTGCAATTATTTTTATAGTTAGTTATAGCAAATTATTGACCCCAATAAAAGAAGAGAGAGTTCTAATAAGAGTAAAAAAAATAAAAAATAATAATAAAATATACATTGACACACATTTCACATTTGTTTTTTTATTTTCACCATTTATATCATACACAATAAAACAGTAAACACTAACTACACAATAATTTTTTTGACATTGCCATCAAAATTATTGTAAATTAAAATTTTATTACTATTCACCGCATACAAAAATACCGTTATGGGTGAAGGTGAAGTAGAAGAATCAGTTTCTAATGATATTATGTAGGAAGAACCAATTGCCTAAAAAATGAAAATAAGAGAGCAAATAAAAAATCAATTACCTAAACGATTGTAATATTAGTGATTAGGTTATGTAAAATCAACATTCAATATTGAAAAGTATTTGTTATCATCGTTATTTTAATATTCATTTTTTTGTGTAAAAAAATTGTATTTTTTGAGTTATTTATCTAAACGCTACACTTTTAAAATAAGTACTTCTATGATTACAAATCTAAACACAAAATAACTTATTTATAAGCTGCTATTAATAAAAGTCCTTATACTTTAAACTCTTTTTTCAAAAGAACTTATTTAAGTTGTTTACCCAAACTGAACATTAATCAAACTCACTCAATCTTTTATAAGTATTAAATTAATAAATAATATTAGATAACTAACTTTTTTTAATTACTTTAAATATCTTTTATTATACTCTTTTCGTTACTCTTTTAATAGTATATTTTTTTACTTTTAACCCCTTTTTATTTTAACTTTAATTTTTTCTCTAAATTAAAAAATTCATGGGTTAATTGGAATTTTGAATTTAAGATCAAGATTAAAATATGCATTATATATATATAATCGAGCCAGGTCATGAGTTAATGAGTTGAGTTTATCCAAGTTCAAACTCGGCCATTTAATTTATGAGTTCAATTCCAATTTCAAATTTGTTTCACCAACTCACAAATTTAGTTTATCGAAGTATTAACGAGTCGAGTTCGAATTGGATTATGAGCTGTACAGCCCTAGTCATAACCAAAGCAACAAAGGCACAAGCCAATAAAATAAACCACGCGGTGTTATGTCAATTAATAATTCTCCTAAATGATTAAACCCAATCTTCATGGATAATAATTATTTATTTTTAATATATCTAAGCCGTGAAGTAAACAGTCTCCTTCCTAAGTATTCATTTATTTGTGCAATCATTTCGGGAAAAAAAAGAAAAGTCAAATTGCAATCAAGATTCATGAAGAATCTGTTGATAAAAGGCATTGCCGTGTGTGTTGTACTGAAGATTTTTTCTTCAAGATACAATCATTATAAGTATCAAATGTTTATATGAATGCTAATGAGGGCAGTTTATTGTTGACAGCATTTTAGAGAATGAATTTGCAATTGAACATTGAAGTGGGCACAAAAAAGTATCAATTAAACCAAACAGCATATTCTGTTTTTGTAAACCAAGCATCCTTAGTCCTCACAGAATATAATCCTCTTGATGCCTTGTTGGATAAGAAATGATAAAAGGATCGTTCTTTACTACCCTTCACTACCCAAGAACAAAATATACGAGGTCTCTAATGGAAACAAGAACAGAAAAATAATAATGAAAATGGAATTATCCTAAAATTAGCTATAGTGTGAGTTGTAATACAAGTGAAGTGTGCCTAAGTATACAAGTCTTGAGATGAATGTTTGATGACACTTGAGACTGAGAAGCTACTGAAACATTGCAACAAGAATGATTGAAGAACAAGAACTCAAAAAAATGAGAAAGTTGAGGGTCACATATCAAGTGGTCCCCAAGTATGATCATCAAAGGACTCTGGATCTCTAGACATTGGTTTAAACCCTGGTCTCACTTGGTCTTTTCCCATCGGGAACTTCCAGAACGAATCCGAGTTCTCAAAGAATATGTAAAATGCAAGAGCCGATGCCAAAAACAATCCCAAAAGCACCAAGTAGATCTGCCACTCTGCATGTTTGAAACGAAAATGAAAAATGTTATTGTGAGTAGACATCATTATTTAATGGACACAGAAGGGAGTGGTGGCTGTGCGCGTGCGCATGTGTGTGCAAGGGTGCAAAAGAGAGGGGGAAACCTTTCCAATCTTTAGGTACAGTGAGTTTTGTAACCAATGGTCCCCATTCTACCGAGGTTGTAAGTACGACCCTGCGAAGTCACACGCAAAGCCCAGGTGAATAGCGAAGATAAAAAAAATTGAGTTTAGTACGCCAAGTCTATGCTTTTAAGTCCAAAATGCAGTGCAAGGGGCCGCGATGAAGATATAATTTATATACAAAATAAGTAAAAATGTAAAACAACTATTCTTATAGGGTGCAAACAGGGAACATGGAATTCGCTCAAAGATGAAATTCATGCTATCCAATATCCATTTAGTATTCAAGAAAGTAACTTCTCTTGCCATCTTTTAGAATCTTTGTCACCAAATATTGCTCAACACTTGTTTCTTTTTGTTACAATATGTCCTTGGTTAACATATTCTCAGTAAAATCTAGATTTCAGCTTTGTAAGCATCATACAGGCTACTAGGCTAATGGAATTCTCTTTCGAATAAATTATATCCCAGCTAGCATCCAGAATTTCTTCCTTGCTTTGCCGAAAGAAAACAAAAATAAGAGGTTTCACCAATTAAATCAAGGTTGACATGAATCCGTAATTCAATGCATGTTCCGATTTAGAAGGAATAGCTTAATCCTACCCGTGTTCATGATGCTCACTATTATTACAAAGGCCCCAAACTGAACCGATAATGCATAGAGAATTTACCTTTCGGTGGGACAAAACTCGAGCGTTGCAATATTGGTACCGAGGTGTAGTCTCTTGCTATAATGGTGTATCTGCATTTTTTTTACTTCAACTACACATATATCTCCATCTTTACTTCCCCTGAAATATAGAATGCTGATGAGTTGAACTGCTGGAGACATATATCACAGATTGTAATAATAATACGACCTTCAAAGTGTCTTGATCGAAATGGTTATAGTAACTGATAGGTTACCAATGTGCTATAGTTACTTTACATTTCATTTTCAATAGTTTTAGGGGAAAAACAACCGCATACACTTCTTTTATGAGCCAAATTTTCACACCGAAAAAAAAAAAGAAAGAATAAAAAAGGAGAGGTTTATGAAGGCAACAACCCTAGCACCCAAGCTACCAGCTGCACTAATAGCAAAAATACCAAACACATTTAGATAAAGAAAAAGAAAATCCTTTCTCAAAAACTTGTACATAAATACCATGCAAAACTCTACCAACCAATAACGCTACTGCAAGGAAAATACTTCAAAGAATTTAACAAGAAGGCTATGGAAATACATGCAATTCACCAGTAGGAAAGATAAATGGATCACATAACCATTAGGAATGTGTGATAAGGTAGAATATTAGGCTATTTAGAAAAAGTAAAAAAGACAAAGAACATGAAAACTGAATTTGTTTCATAAAAATGCTCTTTAAGCCTATTCTCACTCTTATACACTTCAAATGTTTAGTTTTGATCCTGAATAAGAAGTTTGTGTATGCAAAGGCGTAACTCGTGCTAAATGGATGTATCCTGATCAACATGTTAGATTACAATCTTTTACATCAGAGAATTCATGGGGGAAACCAATAAAGCATTCCCTCTAACCTGATTGCCTAGCAAAAGTTGACATTGCATAAGGTCATATAAAATAACAACAAAAGTCAGAAGGTAACCGTAGGTACTTACATAGAAAGGTATTTCCCGTCGTGGCTAATGGCCATTACTGAAGCAGACTTTCTAAGTAGCCTCTTATGACCAATTTTATTCCAATTGCTTATGTCCCAAACTCCAGTCAATGACTTATCGCCTGCTCAGAGATAGAAGGATATCTGTAATAAAGCTCTCGCATTCTTGATCGCAACATATTAATAGGATATAGTACATGATTGAAAAAAGACACTCATATACCTTTTTGAATGGCACAAAATAAGAATGGCTTGGTTCCGTCCTTGGAAAATCGACATAGTTCAATCTTTTCATCCTACAGAGATGAAAAAATAAACTTCAGATCAAGTGATACAAGTGTGCTTTGTGCATATGTAATATGCCATGAAGTTATAAAGCCAAAAGCACTATACCGAGTTGCGAGACAAGGTGGTTAGAGGAACACCATCTTCAATCTTCCAGATTCTTGCAGAGCCATCAGTAGAAGTTGAAGCAAGGAATTCTGAGTCTAGACTGAATGATGATACAACCAAGCAATGTAATCAGATTTCTTTTTCAAAGCATGGTACAAGTACAACCAAGCAATTTAAGAGATGAACATAACTATTTTATGTCCAAGAACAAATTCAACAACAAAAATGGTTTTTCAAACTAGCTGGTACCACAGCTACATTCGGCTAGCAATACTTTTCCAATGCTGAAAGTAATGTATTAAAGTGCAAATTAAACTGGGAAATATATCTTGTAATTAGTGTCAGTAATTGGCTTTACTATCAGTATTGGGAATAAGATATTTATTATGAAACTATATTAGACTTGTTAAAAAAATATCTGAATAATCAAATTATCAATGGTAAGGATGAACATGCACAAAAAATGAACCACATGGGATGAACTCCAAATAAGATTTCACTAGCTACTAATCAAGTTTTAATTGCTATTCTACTGGTTGCAAGGGTTAATACATCCGTTTGACTCGTTGAGTATTCCTACCTGAAATCCATATCCCGCACAGATTTGTGTGCTCTTGGTTCATCCAAAATGTTATTCATGCTAGGCCACTCCATAATTCTGATATGCCCGTCCTGTACTTGTTCCAGACAGAATTCAAACATACAAGATCAAACTCTAGAAACGAACGCTAGAAATGCCACACAACAAAGAAACACAATTGAACTCAATGGATTTCAAAGTGATACTTACTGACCCACCGGTGGCAAATTTAGATCCATCAACACTAAAAGTAATGCAGTTTTGAGAACCGATATTCTGCAGAGGGGCCAGTTCTTTGGCCAACAGCTTCATTTTTGTTTCATTACCATACAGCTCAAACAATCTGCATGAGCACATAGAAATACGTCGACTTATATTTGATTTCTCAGTTAACTAAAAGTGAAATATAAGCTAATCATGCTTAAGAAGCAACTATGGCTATTGTCAAGCATTCCCCTACTCCAAGGAAACTAGAACAAGAAACCATCAAAATAGTATGGTAAATTGATATAAGGTATCGGAATTCTGATTGAGATTATTGAAAGTGACAGTAACTGCAACTATGAAATGCAAAATTGAGATAAATCATTAAAGAACTTTTCAACCAATAAATTCAGATAATAGTTTAAATTTCGAAGCTCATAAGTAAAGACACTTACTTGCAGCTACCATTGCTGAGAGAGCACACAAAATCGTCCCCACTGGGATGGACAGCAATAGCAACTGGATCACCATCCACTGCTTCAAACACAAATGTGGTCTGAAAATTAAATTAAGAAAAAAAAATATCAACCAAAAAAGCTAATTAGAACAAAATCTCCTCTCAGACTTCACATGAATTCATCAAACCACAAAGTCAACACATAAAACAGTTCTCAACAACACAAATTCTCCACAATAATTCTTCGGCTTAAAATCTTCAACATATTCATTCTTCAAACAAGTAATTCATATACAAATATATACTCATTTAGTGTTATCAACAAATATATACAACATATATATATACATAGTCATATGGAACATATTTTGAGAAAAGGTGTGGGGGGAATACCAGAGGTTTGGAAGACAAAGAAGTGGTTTTGGGATCAAAGGAGAAAATTTGAAGCAGAGAAGGGCAAGAACTTCCGCGCCTTGACCTTCCAATAACAACCTGATTAAGGTTGTCGGGCCTCCGTATCCACGCCCCGCATGTAACCGGACCCTGAGGGGACCCATCACCGTTCTCCATGGTTATGTCTCTGGGAAAATTCCAAGTTCGATTCTTTTCTCAATTGGAGTGCCAGAAATACTGAAGCTCTTTTCTGAGATCAATGAATTGGGAAGTTTGGAGGGATTTTATATTGAAAAAATATCTGAGAGAGAGAGAGCGTGTGTATGTGAAAGAGCAAAGTCAGCGGAAGCAAAGTAAGGACACAAAAGGGATTTAGTGTTTCTTTAATAAGAGAAATTGTTGCAGTTCACACGAGGTTTATTATGCCACATGTTGAAGAACCAGACATGTCTCTAGTTGGTGTTTCTTGAATCTGTTGTTGTGTTACTTTAATGTGGTTGATGATGGGGAACAAAATTGGGTTGATATCATTCAGATTTAAGAGGCGTTTGTTTAACTAAAGGTTACTGTTATTAGAAAGATCACTTTATCTTTTTTCTTTTTTTTTTAATTTTTGAAAAGAGAAAGATGATATCATCTTTTAAATATTAAATTTAATTTTAATATATTATAAAATTTAATTTATTTTTAATATATATTTATATTTTAATTGCTGGTTTAGAAAAAGGGATGAGTGATAAATCCAATGATTAATGATAGAATGGAGGGAGTTGTCAAGGATGCGGTTGTGGATATTCGGTGTAAGATTACGCGGCATTAGCAACAAGAAAAATCATTGGTTTGTTGTGTGCCCAATGCTCACAAATGACAATACAAAATGGAAGAGCACCAACTTTCCTTACACTATCCTTAGTTTAAGGAAAAATAAGAGAGAAGAAAAAGGAGGAAAGGAAAATGAATAAAAAACAAAAATTTGGATGTTAAAGAAGTTGGGAAGGAAGAAAAATTTGTATGTGGGTTTTATCAAAACAAATTTCCATCCATTACAAGTAAGAAAATAAGAAAAAAATATTATTGTTTGTGTATTTACAATGTTATTTATAGTGTTTGTTTAAGTATTATAAAGTTGATAAAAAAAGACTTTTTTTTTCAATAATTTTTTTTTATTTTTTAGTATATTTGGTAAATTTTTAGAAGTAAAAATAAAAATTTTAGAAAAAAAATCTTTTTTAAGAAGTTATAATTTATATTTATTTGGACATCATTAAATCGATTAAAAAAAATTTTCAATGAAAAATATCTTTTTTTATTTTTTATTGTATTTATCAAATTTCTAATAGTAAAAATAAAAGTACTAGAAAAATTTTTAAAAAAATTGAGAAGCTACAATTTATATTTTTTAAAAATGTTTTTCTTAAAAAAAGATATTTTTCACATAATAAATGAATAAAAAAGTAATTTTTATTTTACCCAAATATAATTGATAGATAAAAAAATATTTTTACATGAGATATTCAAATATAAAATTACTTTTATTTTTTTAAAATGGCATCCAAACAAGCCCATTATATCTTTTTTTTAAAAGATCTTTATTTTTTTAAAAAGATATTTTTTACATAATTAATAAACAAAAAAGTACTTTTATATTGTTATACCCAAACATAATTGATAGATAAAAAGATATTTTTGCATAACATATCCAAACATAATTTTTTTTTACTTTTCCAAAAAATCTTTTTAAAAAAGATGACTCAAAAAAATATATTTTCTTAAAAACTTACCCAAACAAGCTCTATAATTATATTATTATTAATAATGATCAATATAAATTTAATTTTAATAATTTTAATATATTATTATAATAAAAATTTACAAAATCTCTATTTTTTTTATTCATTTTTTTTATCCAAATAACACACAAATAACTTTACTTTTTCTTTTATTTTTTTCTCTTTTCATTTTTTTTACTTTTATTTTCTTTTTCATATCTAAACAAATTATTAGTGTCCATCCAATTTCATATTAGACTATTTACTTTTTAGGATCAAATTTCAATTTGGGTATTATTATCGAATGTAAAATTCCATTTACATGACCGTATTTTTTATTGTATGCTAGATGGTTTTAATGCAAAGTAAAACTTACTTATTTCGATAAACAAAATACATTCATAATTATCTCATTTACAATATAAAAAAGATAAATTCTGTGATGCAAATTGATAAATATATTATAAATATATATTTCGATAAATAAAATAATTAAATTATTTATTAAGAAAAATCCAATAATACGATACATATTTTAGTTTACATATAGTTCATTTTTATTGTTAATTTTTCCTGTGGTTTAACAATTTGCTCAAGGTGAGACTGTGGAGGGACAGTGGAAGAGAAAAGAGAGGTAGTCTAATTGGGAGTGTCCCACAATTATTTTTCAATTTTCTAAAAGATTGAAATCTATTTTTTTACCAAAAATAAAAAAGAAAAAAGGAAAAGAAATGATTAAAATAGTACTTAAAACAAAAACATCGTCCAAAACCTTTCCTCTAGAATATAAATCTTTTAAACATGCGAATATGAAGTTTTATGCTGCAAGCGAGTCTTACAAGCGAGATGACAAGATCATCAATTATTTCTAAAGTATTTTATAATCTGTCTATATAACTATTTATTTATTGTCATATTAATAATAAACCTAAAAATAATTACATTTATACATTTTATTTTAATATAAATATTATTATATAATTTTTATGTTAAAAAATTTTTGCCCACCAAAAAATGTCTTAAAGCTCCGCCACCGCTCTATTGGTTGCTTCGACTCCTCACTCGGAATTATCTTCAAACTATAGCTTCATACAGAACTTGCCTATGTAGTCCCAAAAAAAATTCAAGAGGACATGGGTTTGATATTGCGAGAAACACAATTTACAACCTGGCTTTCATAGCTAAACAAAATTTGGAGGGTGTACCCAAAGTACTCTTGTATAACCAATGCTTGCTCAAGAGATACATCAAGCAAAATCTCCTGTTGCACAATTGCACCTTGAATATGGAAGGACGAAGGAGTTGCTTATTTCTCAAATCAAGGATATATGAAATCATCTTCATTCCATTACCTTCCTTTAATTGTAATTTTATTCCACTTCATTCATCCCATTCCATTTATCATTAGGTACCCGAACACAGTCATAGAGCCTATAATTATGCGCACGAAACACATTAAGCATTTCAACATTTCATCAAGGTAGGCTTCATCTTTGCACACAAGACTATTTCTACACTAGATTACTGTTCTTTCTAATTCCTCAAAAACGAAACTTAAAGAAATGGGTACTTGTATAAATGATTTGTGACAGACAACATCAGAAATAGCTGAAGCAATTACTAATCATATCATATGTACTTGCAGTCAAATCCTACATGAGAACATGTCTAAGAACAGTTTCTTCCAAAAGACTTGCTCAAAAGAAGATCAAAAGATGTAACATTTGTTATTTAAGGCAATCCTCACAAACAAATCAGAACACCACAACATGTTAAAGTACAAGAGTAAAGAAGACTACATGCTAACATTCTAAGACCTGATCTATGCTTCACTTCCACCTGCAGGGCCAACAAGAACGCCTTGAGCGGTGCCTTCCTTCCTACCGGATTCATCCTTCACCTCTGCATCAGCTTTCCTTATCCTGATTTTATATTTAGCCTCAAACTCAACAATCTCCTTTTTCTTCTTTTCCAATGCTTCATTGAGCCTGCTAATAACTTCTTCGAGTCCCTCTTTGTTGCGCAGCACCGCAGGCAAGACCTCCTTCACAGTTCTCTCGACCAGAACACCCCCAATCATTCGATAGCATCGCCTAGAGGGATCGAGCGGCTGAATGGCATTAACTACCAGCGAGTGCTCGCTAACTTCCATTTCCAGCTCGGTGATTTTCGAGTGAATTTGGTTGAGTTCAGACCTCATTGCCGCATATATATTTGCAACTGCTTGTTCATTAACTGGCTCCCTGTGATCACTACCTTCAGCTTTACCAGCCATAGTTCTAGACATGTAAAAGAATAAAAATAAAAAATCTCATCAGGTTAAAGAAACAAGAATGCCTTAAGAAACTAATCAATATTAATTAACAGCATTTCCAAACAATAATTAGCATTTACGAAACTGAGAAAATGACCCTCGTAGTAATTTCTCTAGATTCAATCACAAACTAAATTTAAAATAAAAAATGAAAGAGAGAAAACTGACACAGTTGTGAGAATGTGATCTGTGCAAGTAGAAGCAAGCTACTAGAAATTATGAAAGTTAAAATGCATAAAACGAAAGCATTCAGTTACTTGTTTTTAATCCGTATGTGCCCCGAAAAAAGAAGATGCTACAGCCGTGAACAGTTGAGAATTCGTCGCCGCGGATGGAGAAGAAGCTAACGCCACCGGTGGGAAGGGAATACAATCTGCGTGGCCGGAGATTACGGTGCTGAGAACAGAAGATGAAAGGGTTAAAGATATATTGGGAGAATAAGAGAAGAGAAGGAATTGAGAGAAAATAGAAAAACCTAACAGTGGTCTTCGTGTTGTGGAGAAAAAAAGAAAAACCAGTTTGAATCTCCATTGTAAAGAGTTTGGTATATTGGATGAGAAACTGAAACTCTCTGCATTTAACAATCATACTCTAAGATGATGCATGTATCCTATTGTGTCTATTGATGATCTTGTCATTACCAGCAATGATGATTAAGCGTCAATAAATACTTCTCGCTAGTAAGACTCTCTTGCAGCACAAAACTTCTTATTCTATTGCATGTTTTAAATATTTATATTCTAGAGGAAAGGTTTTGGATGATGTTTTTGTTTTTGGTACTATTTTAATCTTTTCTTTTTCTTTTTTTATTTTTGGTAAAAAAATAGATTCCAATGTTTCAGATAGAAAATTGAAAAATAATTGTGAGACATTCCCAATTAGACTACCTCTCTGTGCTCTTCCAGTCCCAAGGTTCTGAAAACCGGATCGGTCATCGAACCACTTTAGTTACTGGTTCTATGGTTCATTGGTTCAACCATGATTTAACCGGAAAAACTGTTTTATAATAAACAACTGATTCTAAAAAATCAATGAATAAAGCAACTGGTTCTAAACACTCTTCTACTGCATTTTTTTACTTCAAAAGGGGATCATAAACAACTAGTTCTATGAATAAACAAACTATAATGATATGCAATGCCAAAAATAGGCCAATGATGAATAATAAAGGGTTTCTCCCTTCAATTCTATGTTCAAGCTTGTAGCGGACCAGAATCAACAGAATAATACCGTTAAAATAGTCTTCCTTCTTAATTCTTATATAACTCAAAGAATTTTCTATAAAATGAAAATTGAACACAACACACAGCCTTAAAACAAAAACAAAACAACACTCAAAAATCAATCACCTCTTCCAAACACAGCCTTAAAACAAAACAGAACAACATTCAGAGTAAGAGCATTGATCACAAAAAATTGATTTCTGAAACAAAACAAACACGCAAAACCAACAGAACAGCATTCAGAGTTTGCGCATTGATCACAAAAAATTGATTTCTGAAACAAAACAAACAATCAACAAAACAATGAAAACAGAATTTTTTTTTCTTCAGAAGAAGAAAACAATGAAAACATGAAGCATATAATAAATCCATATCACCAATATCCAGAAATAATCTCAAAGACAACAATAAATACACAACAACAATTTAGCAAATAAACAAGAACAAGACCTAAATAGAAAATCCAACAAATTAAATCGCAGCAACCTAACAATTTAGCAAATTAAAACAACAGCAGCCCAACAATTTAGCAAATTATCAACTTAACAAGTTCAAGAACAGAAAATCACAAAAAAAAATTAAAGATGACAGAAGAACAACACAAGAACAATTTGCAAATTAACAAGTTCACAATAACAGTTAAAATTTACCAAAAGAACACTAATGCAAGTGGAATCATCATGCTAATATGTTTTTCTGCAAAGATGCTATTTGTGCAGCTAAAATTTCCTAATTACTAAGATCCAATTATTCTAATTTCACAAGCAATCAACTTACTAAATTTCTAAACACTAGAAATTATAAAACCAACCAGAAATATGGTTAAAGCATTTCATCAAACATGTTGAGTGCTGTAAAATTAAAACGAAATAAGAGAATTCATCAATGTGATAGAGAAGAGAACATAACAATTGTATACTTTGATTCATTCTATGAAAAAAATCCAAACCACTACCAAATCAAATAGTTACTTATTGTAATAGAAATCAGATTGCAAAGTATGAAGCAGAGTATTGGTGTTGTGTGAGTGTATTGTCTGGTGGCGGGTTTAGGGAACTCACGGCGGCAACAAAAGAGAGCAGTTCGACGGCTAGGTGGAGCGCGCGGGTTGGTCGCAGAGTTTGAAGCAGAGCAACGTGGCTTCCAGATGAACGCGAATACAAACTCGAACGGTGAACGGCGAGTGAACGCGAACGGTTAACGCCGAGCGAAAGTGAAGGCAAAGAACGCGAACGAAGACGACGGCTGAACGAAGACGCGAACGTGAACAGCAAACAAACGGCGGCGGAAGCGCGGCTGAGCAGACAAAGACAAGGACGCCGAGCTCGAGGAAGCAGCTGCGATCGGTAACAGCGAACAGGGGTTGCAGACTTGGAGCACGAGGGACGGCGGCAGTATGCCACTCCTTGCGGCGGTGGTGTAGGCTTACAGGGCTAGGGTTTTTTTGGCTGAGTTTTTGTGATTTCTTTCTGAATGAAAGAAAGAAAGGGGTAAAGAAACGAGCTTCCGTTTTTGTGTAAACCGTCCGGATCCCGGTTCCGGTCGGTTCTTGACAGGTTCAGTGATTTTTCACCGATTTTTTAATAAACAGTTTTACATGCTTGGCCGAATTGTTAATGTCGCTCGTCCGCGGTTGGACCGGTCCGGTCCGGTAACACCACTACATGCTAAAGTATAAGATTAAGTGTTTGTTTTGGCACCATTATTTTGTTAAAAAAAATATCTTTTTTAAATGAAAAAAGTTTTTTTTATTTTTTAGCGTATTTGGTATATTTCTAGTAGTAACAGTAAAAGCACTAGAAAAATAAAAAAAAATCTTTGTTGAGAAGTTATAATTTACATATTTTTTTAAAATATCTTTTTCCTTGAAAAAAGATATTTTTCATGTAATAAATAAACAAAAAAGTACTTTTATATTATTATACCCAAACATAATTGATAGATAAAAAGATCTTTTTGCATAAAATATCCAAACATAAAATTACTTTTACTTCTCTATAAGATCTTTTAAAAAAAGATAACTCAAAAAATATCTTTTTTTAGAAGCTCCTCCAAACAAGTCCTAAAAGAAGACTTCACAAACCAACTTGGGTTGGTTGAGTAGTTAGCTCACTCGTCCGCTTAAGTAAGTGTCGGGGGTTCAAATCTCATCTTGTGCATGCAGCAACCCATTGACCAGCGACAGAAGAACTCATGCTCACTGGTGCTCGTCCACTGTCCCTTCATTCAACTAGTGAAGCTCTTTGCCTCTGTCAACATGCATTTTACCAGAGGTTTCTATTGTATCAATCTACCCCTGTGTGATTCCTGTTGAAGCATATCTCGGGGGGTGCAGGGCAGACGATTTCAAAACGGACTCCCCATTCATTAGATAGAGAAGATCACCAAGATTTCGTGATGCGCTGCCGAACTTATTCCAATTCAATAAGAGATCTCAATATTATGCCTTGAAGAGGACTCGAACCTCCACGCTCTTTAGCACGAGATTTTGAGTCTCGCGTGTCTACCATTTCACCACCAAGGCATCTTGAAAGTGAATCGTATTCCATGAATATGATATCTAGCTAGTGTTATGTATGGAATATATGACAAAGGTGGAGTGTTAGAGTATTTTTATTGATCGGTCATGTCATATAGGCCCGAGTCGGACATCCAATTGGTTCGATTTGAATTATCCGTAGGATATCTTATATATATTCTATCAAAAAGATGGACAATCAAACCTATTTCTCGATTCAATAGAAGCCCAAAGAGGTGAATAGGGTCCAAAATAATGATAGATATGTAAAAAGCGGGTCCGATTACGCCTATTCCTAATCCTAAATGGAACGGAACGACGCAGGGATCTATTATATGTAAACATAGTATCTATTTAGATACGCTCGAATGACCCCTTTCTCATAATGAGAATGTATATAACCCTATTCCGGTCTGGTCCGGTATGGAATGAACTTAGAATCATGGAATCGACTCGATCATCAGATTCTAGATTCTAAGTTCATAACCCTAGCCCATTCCCATTTTGGGCGGAACAGATCTACTAATTCTTTGATTCCAGTTAGTAAGATAAGAGGGGTCGGATCTTGAACTAAGAAATAGATTCTAGAAGCTAAAAAAGGGTGTCCTGAGCAATTTCAATAATCGGGTTCATTGATATTCCTGGTATAGTAGATGCTATCACACATACAATCATACTCAATTCGATGGAATTGTTTGATCTTAAAGGGGACCCTCTATAATTTCGCACGTGAGGAGTTATTTCTTGGTTTCGTCCAGTCATTAATAACTTGATTATTTTTAGATAATAATAAGGAATCCCTTAAATATGATTCAAAAAGGATCTTGTTTTATTGTTGATCAGAGATTTCTCTATGAAAAATATGAATCGGAGTTTGAAGAAGGGGAAGGAGTTCTCGACCCGCAACAGATGGAGGAGGATTTATTCAATCACATAGTTTGGGCTCCTAGAATATGGTGCCCTTGGGGCTTTCTATTTAATTGTATCGAAAGGCCCAATGAATTGGGATTTCCCTATTGGGCCAGGTCATTTCGGGGCAAGCGGATCATTTATGAGGAAGAGGATGAGCTTCAAGAGAATGATTCGGAGTTCTTGCAGGGTGGAACCATGCAGTACCAGACACGAGATAGATCTTCCAAAGAACAAGGCTTTTTTCAAATAAGCCAATTCATTTGGGACCCTGCGGATCCACTCTTTTTCCTATTGAAAGATCAGCCTTTTGTCTCTGTCTCTGTGTTTTCACATCGACAATTCTTTGCAGATGAAGAGATGTCAAAGGGGCTTCTTACTTCCCAAACAGATTTTCCTACATCTATATATAAACGCTGGTTTATCAAGAATACGCAAGAAAAGCATTTCGAATTGTTGATTCATCGCCAGAGATGGCTTAGAACCAATAGTTCATTATCTAATGGATTTTTCCGTTCTAATACTCTATCCGAGAGTTATCAATATTTATCAAATATGTTCCTATCTAACGGAACGCTATTGGATCAAATGACAAAGACATTGTTGAGAAAAAGATGGCTTTTCCCGGATGAAATGGTTGTTGCTATCTGCTCCAATAACGAATCATTGGTTTAACTGAATAACTAAATCAAATAGATAGACCTTTCTTTCTCTTTGTCTCAGGTCGATAGCTCTTCTCAATTGAAAGATACCCTATATTGATAATACACATTCCAGTTGACCGAGCCTAATTCTAATTGTTTTGTTCCGAAGCAAAGATATCCACGGGGCGGTTTGTCCTATTCAGATATTCACGACCAAGAAGTACTGAATTCTCTTTCTTTTCGGATAGCCCTGAAAGGAGAAGGAAGGTTGGAATGCCAACAGGCGTCTATTATGGAATTCACCCGACCCGAGAGTACCCATTTGGGAAACGTCCGATGCAAAAGTAATTGAATGGGTAAGTCGCCAATCCCTAAAACGGACTATGTAATGTACTTTATCGGGTTACGGGTGGGCATTTTACCAGAGGTTTCTATTGTATCAATCTACCCCTGTGTGATTCCTGTTGAAGCATATCTCGGGGGGGGGCAGGGCAGACGATTTCAAAACGGACTCCCCATTCATTAGATAGAGAAGATCACCAAGATTTCGTGATGCACTGCCGAACTTATTCCAATTCAATAAGAGATCTCAATATCATCAGACTCAAACATTGGCCATGGTAAATGGTAAGGGTTTAGGTTTATTATTTTTTATTTTTTTGCACTGTGTTGGTGTTAGTTGGGTGATTCCGATGTTTGTATATTGCTAAGAATAGTGGATTTAATAGGGAATTCGAATGTTTTTACCTTTGTTACAATTCAATATTTTCGATTTAGATACCAATGCCATATCATATTTGGAGAAGGTCTTTGATTTTGTAAGCTTATGCAAACTAATCTGTTTGATTAAATTATGGTTGTTTGTGTGAACTGAACTCTCTTA
Source organism: Arachis duranensis (assembly GCF_000817695.3). Lineage (NCBI taxonomy): Eukaryota > Viridiplantae > Streptophyta > Magnoliopsida > Fabales > Fabaceae > Arachis > Arachis duranensis. The sequence goes on from NC_029780.3 coordinate 106,050,488, forward strand.
CAAGCAATTTGCACCAACACTAGTTAGCCCCTAATGTAGTATTTCTGTTTTGGTAAATACTTGGAACTTGTGTAAGGGGGTCTTTTCTAAGTTCTATCTGTTGGAGCCATCTGTTGGCCCAATCATGCGACACTTAATAGACACAAATAGTTTAAAAAGGTGATGTAAAGAAATGCAATCAAAAGATTCATTAGGAACCTGACCCAAAAGACCTTGAGACATAAGAGGACGCAATTTTCCTAATGAGCTGTGGACAAGACGTTGATGCCATAAGTGAAAGGTAGATGGAGAAGGAGCAGCACAGAGATTTGGTACAGGAGGAATATGAAGATTTTCAACTTCAAACAACCTTCCAACCTTACGTCCAGTCCCGATGACTTGTCCCGTCTGACGATCCTGTACATGACAACCAGAGATAGAGAAAGTGACATCAAAACTCAGATCAACAAGTTGACCAACAGAAATAAGATTAAAGTTTAAGTTGGGAATAAAATAAGTATCAGGAAGATTAAGAGTCGACTGGGAGATAGAACCCTTGTTTGTTGCATGGAAAAGGGAACCATTAGCAGTATTAACAGAAGGTGCATTTGTTGTGGTAGACAGAGACGAGAAGAGATTACGCAATGGAGACATGTGATTAAAGCATCCCGAGTAAAAATACCATTTAGAATCACCTGGAGGAGTCGAAAGAGCAGCAGGGGTATTACCAGAAAGGGAGAGAAGACGCTGAAGAAGAGATGCAATATCAGATAAAGAGACAGGTGACGGGTTGAGAAGAGTAGAGGTGGTAGATTCAAGAGTAGCATCAACAGCAGAAGCAGACTTAGGATGTGGTGGGCGAGTAGGACAGGTAGTAATCAAATGTCCAGAAAGCTTGCAATAATGACAGAACAGTTGTGAACAATGGTAGCTAATATGACCTTTCTGGTGGCATGTGCGATATTCAATAAAGGGACAGACGGAGAAGAGGTGCCCAAAACGGTTACAATTTTGACAGAATATATCTTTTCTGTGTGTGGTAGCAAAAACAGTTGACTTTTTCATAATAGCAGATACAAAGATCACAGAGAGGAGAGAAAAACTGCAACTTGGAAGCCAAAAACGAGAAAACGGAAGGCAAAATCAGAAAGAACTCACCAAAAAACCTTAGGGAGGGTCCCACTGTATGCCATGTCGGATGACACGTCAGCAGCCATGTCAGCAGCGACGTCAGCAAGAAGACACGTCAGGGCTGACAGGGCGGGGTGCCACACGGGCCGAATGGATTGGGTCAGGTACGCGGGTCGAGAGCGCGGGTCAGTAAAGTTGCCGTGTGACACGTGGCAGAAGCAGAGCCGTTGATTTGGGGCGCTGATCCAACGGCGCAGGAGGCGTCTGGAAGGAGAATGGCTGAACACGAGCAGGCAACTTTGAGCGGCGCGTTTGGTGGCTTCCGGCGATGATTCCAGTGGCGTTGGAAAGCTTGCAACGAAGAGAAGGCGAGGGTGGCGGTGGTGACGAACCAAAGCGTCGGGAGAGACTCAAAAAGTGAGGGCAAAGTACTGTCGGAGGAAACAAAATAAACGAGCTAGAAACCAATTATTTTTGAAAAAAAAAAATAACCTAAGATCTTAATACCATGTTAGAAACAAGAGACTAAGTTAAAGAAAGTGTTTTGTGTATTATTCAATCTGATTAAAAGTACAATGTACAAGGGGTATATATATAGGTTCCAGAAGAATCAAAGTAATAAAAGCATAGAATCTTACAATTAATATACAGATATGCTACATAAATATAAACGATACTAACTGATCTAAAATGATTCTAATGATTCTCTAATGATTCTCTAACACTCACTTTAGTATTGGCTGAGGTTTGGACTTCTTTGATGTGGTTAATATTGTAATTGGTCACTAGTAGAGTTGTAGGAGAGAAAAAAGGAAAGAAATTTTGGTGGGAAGAAATGTCCTTCAACTGAAGTATAAAGCTTGAGTTTGGGAGGATAAATAAGTTGTGCAGTTAGGCAAATCCTGTAGTTGGAGGAACGCTAACCATTTTTTTTAATTCTATCTTAAACTTTTTCATGCAAATTGTTAAATGGAACTTGAAAGATAGTATTTGTAAGCAGTCAATTCTACATGAGGAGTGTGGTAGCATAAACTAAGATATAAGTTAGATAAATGTTTAACAAGTAAAGGAGACATTTGTTAGCTGTATGGTGTATATTTAATGTGAATATCATCATTTAGGATTATGTCGATCATCTCAATCTAACCACTTTTCATGTTTGAACTTGCATAGAAAACAAACAAAGTGAAGAACAAAAACGGGAGTGGAACCATTTTGTTATGATTAGGTGTAGCAGCTATTACATCACACTCATTTTTCATCAGCAAGTGAAGAATGTTTCTTAAGATCTTTTCATGATGTATAGCAGTTATATTTTTCTGTATTGTAGAATTTTGTTGAGCACATTATGCTCCTTGTTCACTTATCTTTTTCATTGTTATTCTCTCATGTACCAGGCTTGGAAGCCTTGAACTTTCTTGATAATTTTTTAACCATTGATATAGAATTGGATTCTGATGGCAGAATATTTTTTGAACTAACAACTTGCAAGTAGACTTTTGAGCCACGAATAAAATTTGAGAGAATACTATGAACAACAGCGAAGAGGAGTTGAGAGGAAGAAGAATATATGATGAAGACGAAGATTTGGGGGTTAAGGTTTCATAAGTAGGAATGGATCAATTTGAGTATTTTAACTAAATTTTAGGCACCAATTTGAGTTGAAATCATTGTATGTCCACATCAACATGCATCAAACTGCTAACTTGGCACTTAACTGTACACATCAGCGCAACGTCTGGTAACTTTTGGACTAATGAAGATTTACGATTCTGAAAGTGAGGGATTTATTTGGTCATTTTAAAAAGTAGAGGACTAATATGAACCGAGTTGAGAATTTTATGGACCATTTTGAGCATTACCTCAAAATAAAAGCATTCAGTTAAAAGGATCAAATATACATTGGGAGAATAAGAGAACAGAAGGAATTGAAAGAAAATAAAAAACCTTACATTGGTTTACGATAGTTGTAAGAATCGAAGCGAACCGACTGCAATCCAAGGTACCATGCCACTAGGCTAGTAATTCCCTTGCTAATTATTATATATATTATATACATAATTTTTAATATTTACATTTAATATTAAATTGTTAGTAAAAGGTATTTATTTTTAATTTTTTAGAGTATAGTGACAATTAGGTCTTTGAGAATTTCGACTTAAGACTAATTAGTCATTGAAGAAAAAAAAGTATTAATTACGTCCTTCACGACGGTAAATAGTGGACATGTATATCCTTTCATCTATGGATAATGCAAAATAAAACAAAATTGCCCATGTATTTCATTATTTACAATGATGTATGTTTCGTTGCTGTTACATAAGTATGGAAACAATGTAGTTTTGGATAATAAGACATTCATTATCTTTGGAGTTTTCATATAACATTTATCAACTGCTCTCTATTTATTACAAATCCTATTAAAATATCCAAAAATGTTATCTACATAACAATTTCATAAATAGATATGTCATAGTAGTTAACGGTAATATAAGCATCACCATTAAATTTTATATGATAAATTGATAAGAGGACATATAATATGTCCACCGTTTTACTATTTTATATTTTTTATTTATGTAGAACCAATTTTATCGGTTCAATCAGTGATTTATCAGTTGAACTAATAAACTAATAAACCAATAACTTGATCGGTTCGATTATCGGTTTAATTTTGACAATTATGGGTTTGCCTATTGTGGTAAGGGGGGTAAAATCCGGATGAGCTGAGCTAATAACCACTTGACGTCTTGACCCAAGTTGGTTTACTTGATAATCCTGAATTGACTCAATCTTCAATTGGGCCTGTTTTTTTGGTAATCGTGTCATTGGGCTTTCTGCATTCCCAATGGTGCATGTTCTAAAAATTATAATTTTGAAAATCGAACCAGATTGATCGGTTCAACTGGATTAATTGAGAACCGGTCATCAGGCTGATTCAATTAGCTTCAAAAATCGTTTGGCAAAAAACTAGTTACAAAATTGGTCGAACTGGTAGTTAACCGATGAACTGTTAGAACTGGCCGATTTTTTAAAGGGTCCTGGTTCAATAAACCCCTACCCCCCAAACGGCGCCGTTTGCACTTAAAAAAAAAAGAAAAAAAGGGAGCCCTAAATCCCCAGCGGCCCCAAGCCCCACAGCCTAGTCCCACACTCCTCTCCTCTCCTCTCCTCTCTGAAACTGAAGTGAAATTTTGGAGTTGAAAGAACAACGATTAGACCCCCAATCGCGCAGTCCGCAACCACCGCAACCCCGCAGCCCCCGTCGTTGTCATCGTCGAGCTCTCTCTGTGTTTATCGTCTGGTCGTCGGAAGCAGGGTTGAAGATTCTGTCGTCGTGGTCGTCGAGCTTTCTCTTCTCCTTGCCGTCGCCGTCGCCGTCGTTGTCGCCATCGAGCTCTGTCTCTCGGTCCCTTCCTCCTGTAAGCATTAAGCACTGCTTCTTGAATTTGTTTTTGCTTGTTTTGTACCGTTGATCTGTTGTTAATAATACTGATTGAGTTGATGGGTTAGTTTACTGATTCTGAGTTGCTGAGATTTTGTTAATTTCTGATTATTTTGAGTTGCTATATTCTGCCATAATAATATTGTTGCTGGTTTTTTAATCCGTCTCTCTATCCCTTCCTCTGGTTAGGGGTGTGCATGGGACGGGTGAAACCGGGTTTGATGTGACCCAGATCCGACCTGAAATATGTACCGGGCCCATTTTTGAGATCCGAACCCGATCCTAGACCCGATGAAACATATATCCTTTCGGGCCACAACTATACCGAGTGAAAACCGGACCGTTAACATTATATTACCTTGATACCTTCTTGTAAGTTAGCATGTAAAAATATCCAAATTTTCAAGACTCCAACCATTATTTGACATGGTAAAATTCACTTAGAAAAATATAACAAAAACCAACTATTCTCTAAAATTAAAGCATAACCATAATCAATACTAATATTTCTTAATAACACCAAATATTTAAATCAATACAAATAACACAATATTATGCATTAGTCTAAAGTCTTATGCATTTTAAATATAAAACATTAACTTATAGTCTTATAGTCTTATATATAATGACTAATAACACAAAATATTAAAGTTTACAATACTTAAATTTCACATAATAATAGCCATCATCCATCACTAATAATACAAAATATTTATTGTGTATGGTGACCGGACCACCGAACCGATTTCGGTGACCTGAGCTATGACCCGGATCCGACCCGAAATAATGACCGGGTCTATTTTTGAGACTCTTACCCGATCCTAGACCCGATGAAATCACACCAAATTAGTCCGTAAAGTGTTTGGGACCGGGCTAAATCTTTGGGTTGGGCCGGGCCATGCTCACCCCTATCACTGGTAAGCATTAAACACTGCTTCTTGAATTTGTTTTTGACTTTTTACTTGTTTTGTATGATTAATTTGTTGTTAATAATACTGATTGGGTTGTGAGTTGCTGAGTTGCTGAAATTTCGTTAATTTCTGAATATTCTTGATTTGTTATATTCTGCCATAATAATATTATAATATTGCTGCTGGTTTTCTGATTTTTTAACTTTGTGTGTTAATTTTAATGATATAAAAAAGGGAGACTTTTTATTTTTATTTTTTTACTTTTTAATAAAATAGAAATTTGGGCAGAGGCAGTAGCAAGTAGCAACAGCAAAACCCCCAAATAAACCCTCCAACACATCGGCGCCGTTTCGAAGACCCACATACACTCTCTTCCGCCACCTCGTCCACTACCTCCGTCGTCCTCCGAAGCTGAATCATCATCTTCTCTCTCTCTCTCTCTCTGTGGGGCCAACCATGGACGAAGCACAAGACAACCATGCTATTATTACCAAGAAAAAACCTTCCGCTAATCAGGTACTACTTACTCAGGTTCTTCCCCTTCACCTTCACTATCGCTTCATTGAAATTCCTGTGCTTCAAACCTAGCTCTGAATACTGCTACGTTGCTTCCATTAAGTAAATTCGATTTTTTTGGGCAATACTTCATAGGGAAAATATGTTACTGTGTCGTTCTCGTTCCCTGTTATATTCCATTTCTTATATAAAGCTTAGCGTTGACCTGCTTATGTGCTTGCATGACCAAGACAGCAAGGAAGACATTTTTTTTTAAAAATCTGAATTCGTAGGTAGAGTGTACTCAGAATTGTGAAAAAGGAGAAGGAAAAGTAAAGCATGCTTGCTTAGGGTTTAGCTGAACTTGATTTCAATTTTCGTTACAATTTTGAACTCTGAATTTTGGAATTGAGAATTGTTACATCAAATTGAATATTTTCATTTTCGTGTAACACTGGGTTATACTATTACAGCATTATTTCCCGAATGTATTGGCAATGGAGCAATTTGAAGAAAGCTTTTTGTCTGTGTTATATATCACCGTGGTCTTTGTTTTGGATTTTGATATGTACTTTTATTCTTTACACTATGTGTTGCTTTTCAGGACATCTCCGATGAGTTAGATCTGAAAATAAAGAAGTATCTCAGAGGAGAAGCTGCTTCTTTTGAGGTATATAGAGTTATTATGGTTTTGTGAATCAATACGTTGGCGGTCAATTATCTTATCTTTTAATATTAATTTGTCAACTATAATTTGCAGGATTTGAAAGATAGGAAGCTCAAGCGTCAACTATCTGTTAGAGAAGAATTATATGGCAATGCCGCGAAAGCTGCTGCCAAGGCGGAAAAGGTAACCTGTTTTTCATGTGGCTTTTATGTTCAACAATTGAACTGAATGTATCCTCTTGTTTTTCACATCATTAATACACTTATTATTCTTAAGTTTTTCTGTGGATGTGATCTACGGTCTAATCCATAAAAAATTATTGCTGCATTATGTTTGACTCCATATTCCTATTAGAACTAAGGTTGGCTGGTCATTAGGTGATGCAATGCAACCAATTTGGTCTATAAACTGTTCCATGTGAAGATTGTTTAACTTCATGTGGGGTTAATTGTGTGTTGAGTATCAAGTTGAATGGTCGGTTGTATTTCTGAATTTGAGGGATAATAGTGATACCCATATGAGACACATGGAACATATATCTTGTATCAAGTATTGATATCTTGAATGAGCTCAATAATAGCAAATATTGGCACATATAACATATATCAAAGAACGTTATATATATATATATAGCCGTTTCCATGTCCATCCATTATTAAAGTGTCTGCCTATATTCATGCGATATCAGGCATCCATGTCAATTTATGTGCTTCTTTAAGGTAGGATTATAAAATTGCATGTTATGAATTTCTAATGTTCTCTTTATAATTTTGGTTACGCAGTGGCTTATGCCTAACGAGGGAGGTTATCTGGAGGCTGAAGGCATAGAGAAGACATGGAGGATCAAACAGGAGGCTATAGCGAAAGAAGTAGGTCTTGTAAACTTAAGGAACCAATACGATATTGTTTTACCAGGTACCTTTAATTGATTGCTTTTTCTTAGCATCTTGGGTTGTGTCAGATTTATGTCTCCATTATAACTTGTATTGTTAGTTATGGCCTTTCATTTTGGTTTTTTGATTCCTATGCTTTAAATAATATGTAAAAGTTTTCCTGCCGAGAGGAAATTGAATTAAAGTATATAAATTTAATCAGTATATTTCATTATATTTATCCAAGTCAGTTGGCTTTTCTTTCCTGTACATCAGTGGTATTGAGGTCGCGCTTAGGACCTTTACTCATAGGAATTTAAAGTTATTTGGCTTATTTATTCTAGAGGCAAGGTAGAACTTTTACACAAAATTATTAAGTGTATTTGAATTTGAAAGCACATCTGACTTTAATGCAATTGCTTTATGTTTCAAGATGGTGAATGATCTTCTTTGTGGTTTCTTTGCACTTAAATGCTTTGCTTTTCTCATACATGTTGTACTAACTAGTAACTACTATGATTTGAGATGATTTTAATTTCAGTATAAGTTATTGAAACAGTTTGCTGAATAATTATTAGAATTTCAGGTAATTTGGTGTTTACTTGAATCTCTAATTCTAGTTTTAGTTCTTTTACAAAATCAATGTTCCTTTAATCCTTTCAATTGGCACTGCCCTTCCTTCTAACAGGTTTTTACAAGTTTGATTTGCCTGTCCTAATTTATTATACTCTATCCCAACGGCAACGGAGTGTGGGACGCTTTTTGAATGTCAACAATTTTGTTATTTTCTTGATCTGTCATTTAACTTCATCGTGCTACAATCCATATTTGTAGATCTTGGTCCATATACCCTGGATTTTACTTCAAGCGGCCGTTATATGGCTGTTGGTGGTCGTAAAGGCCACCTTGGAATTGTGGACATGATAAATCTTAACCTAATCAAAGAGATTCAGGTATGCTCTATTGCACGTGTGTTTTAAAGTACTTCTGCACTTCCTTTACTTTATTGATGAAAACTCTAATCTGCATGCTAGAAGATGAATGGGCTGCTGTTTGCTTCAAAACGACATGCATACTGAGATTTTAAGTTAATTGTTCCTGTTTTTTTCTTTTTCTTTTTTTTTTCAGGTAGCAGAAACAGTGCGTGATGTGGTATTCTTGCATAATGAGCTCTTTTTCGCTGCTGCCCAGAAGAAGTAAATTCTCTTTACAGAGACACAATTGGATTCGTATTTTATCTATATAATTCCATGTGCTTCTTGCTTAATACACTATTGAAATGAGATTACACACTGAGACTTTTATTCATTTTATTTTGTTGTCATATGATGAGCATAGATATTTTCTACCATTTGGAAAAGCTGATTAAAATTTATTTTGTCAAAATATTTAACACGTTAACTTCTTTGGTGATATACTGCTGTCCTTGTTGAGTAACTGTAGAATTTCACACTTGACAGGTTTGTTTACATGTATAATCGAGACGGAACTGAAATTCGCTGCCTCAGGGTCAGTGCATTTCTATGCCTTTGTTGTTAAATTTTACCTAATAGTCAACTTCTAGAATATTTTGGCATATGCTGATGGTTAAGTGTCATCCCTTTGAAGCTGAACCATTCATATTTATATGCTGGGGTCTAAATCTCATGTTATCTGATTCTGATTGATATATTTCTTTCTTATTTTGCTCTCTTCTAAAGGTTCATTAAATTCTTTTTAGCATCCTAATATAATATTTAACACAAACATATGCAGATGGTTTCAAATTGTAATTACTCCAGTCACCAAAAAAAAAAGTCACCAAAAAAAATTGTAATTACTCCATTTGTCTTGTCTCCATTATTTTAATGAACTAGTTCGAAATGAGACATGCTGAGTAATCCTCATTTCCTATTAGTGGAACATATAATATGAGGGAATATATACCCTTCATATGTGCATTTTAGCATTACCTTTTATTCTTAAAAGCCTCGAAGTAGGTAGAAATTTGTGCTGTAGTTGGCTACCTCCTGCATCTTGCAAAAAGGGAAGTTCTGATTATTGTTTTTAGAAGTTTCTTGAAATTGTAAAATCATGATGCATCCTTATGGAACTTACTTGTTTACCTTTTTCCAGGAACATGGTGCAGCATTAAAGCTTCAGTTTCTGAAAAACCATTTTCTGTTGGCTTCAGTCAACAAATTTGGGCAACTTCATTATCAAGATATTACAATGGGTGAGATTGTGGGTAATTTTCGAACAGGCCTGGGACGCACAAATGTGATGCAAGTGAACCCCTTCAATGCAGTTGTTGGTCTGGGTCACGCAGGTGGTACAGTTACAATGTGGAAGCCAACTAGTTCTGCTCCCCTTGTGAAAATGCTATGTCATCATGGGCCTGTTTCAGCACTAGCATTCCACCCTAATGGCCACTTAATGGCCACAGCGGGTAAAGAGAAGAGGATTAAGCTTTGGGACTTGAGGAAATTTGAGCCTCTTCAAACGTTAACGGGCCACGCAAACACACTGGATTTTAGTCAAAAGGGCTTGCTTGCTTGTGGTGTTGGTTCGTTTGTACAGGTTCTGAATGATGTTTCTGGGACGCAGAACTATTCTAAGTACATGACTCATTCGATGGCGAAAGGTTACCAGATAGGAAGATTAGCTTTTCGGCCGTATGAAGATGTTCTAGCCATTGGCCATTCCATGGGTTGGTCTAGTATTCTTATTCCAGGTGCCGGAGAACCCAACTTCGACACATGGGTTGCCAATCCATTTGAAACATCTAAACAGCGGAGAGAGAAGGAAGTGCGGTCTCTTCTTGATAAACTTCCACCTGAGACTATCATGCTGGATCCAAGCAAGATTGGTACGGTGAAATCAACGTATAGAGAGAAACCGACAAAGCAAGAGAGGGAGGCTGAAGTTGAAGCCGCAGTTGAAGCTGCCAAGGGCACAAAACTGAAGAACAAAACAAAAGGAAGAAATAAGCCAGGTAAAAAGATACAGAAGAAGCAGGATGCAATTGCTAGAGTGAAGAGGCCTTACTTAGAGGAGAAGATTAACGAGGAACAAAAGATATCCCATAAGAAGCAGAAAACTGGTGAGAACATTGATTTACCAAAATCTTTACAGAGGTTTGCTCGTAAGAAATCATCATGATATAGAGTTCAGGTTTCTGAGTTATTGTATTTGTTGTCACATTTGATATCAATTGTATCCAAAGGCCTATGATATTGAAATATGCCACACTTCATTTTGTTTTCCCATTATTATTATTATTTTTTTTTTGCGCCAAATAGATGCATTCAGTTTTTGACATTTTTCATTGACAATTCATGGATTAAGTTATCCCTTGATTACCTTCAATCCTTAATTATAGATATTTTCATACCGTTAGTTTTGATGTTTTATACAGTTATCTAGCCATATTCGTTTTTTTAGATCTATATGTATGATTAATATAAAAAATTGTTATTTTTGTTATCGGTGACAACATAAAATTTTATTTGTGTTGCAAAATGTAATTAGATACATATGGAAAATTGTTTATATGGATGACATATCAAAATTAAATTCTTTATTCAAAAGCACATTCTTTCACTCTCACTTGCATGGAATTTTACAATATTGAGCTGAAAATGCATTTACAACATCAGGTAGAATATCCAAACCATGTAACTTTTTTAAAATTATTCTTTCTGAGAATTAGCATTAATTTTCTCATGCAATATTAATTTCCCATTTCTTTCGTCTTTCATTTCCAATTATTCAACCCCCATAAGATTGGCCTCTTCGCGTTTTTGCTCCTCCATTGATGAGGTTACCATTAATCATGAGAAAGTAAATCCCTATTTATTATTTTTTGTTGAAAAAAACTGCCTTAATGACATCAGTAACCGCCATATATGACAACCTTTTGTTCCCTTCATGGGTGTTTTGATCCACCTTGTAGTAATATTGTTGGGGCTAATTTGTCCTGGTGAATTATATAATCCTTTTCCAATTTGTTTCCGGTTTCCATTTTATAGAAAAAGTGGAATATGAAAATCAACACAGAATACAAAGAAAAATTATATGGAAAGAAAAGTGAATCTAGGATTATATTATAATTTTCTATCGTGAGATTTAGCTCATGTTTATGGGGGTGGGACTTCTTTTTTAGCCCTCATCCTAATTCATTTGTGGGGTGCGGGTCTTCTCTCTTTGGAGACTCGATGAATTTTTATTTTGATCTCATGACAGATAATTCTGGTAAATACTTATTTTAGTGGGGTTTTTTTGTCATTTCTAATTAAAAAATCTCATTTTTTAGTTTCTACTCATGGGTTAAGTAGTCATAACTTATCAACGAATATTTTTCTTTAATAAAAAAAGAAAAAGATAATATTATTGTAATAAGGATGAAAAATGAGGTGGATAACCATTCTTAATATGGACAGTTGATTTTTATTTTTAATATTGAATGAAGTTAAAAATGCAAACTTCACACACCTATAAATAGAGAAACAATCTGAGAAATATTACACACAACAATAAAATCTTCCGTCTCTCTTTTATATTACTAATACAACTCTCTTTTTTTCTTTATTTTACAAGTATTTTTGAATACTCTTCTCTCTCACTCTTTATATATAACTAGAATGAGACCCGCGCAATGCGCGAGACGGTAAATTAATGATAGTATATAATAAATATTAAAAATTGTTATGTTTCGTAGAAATAAATTAAATATGTGTAAATTGAAGTTAAATTTAAAAGGTGTTTTATTTTAAATAATTTGTAGTATAAAATATTTGGATGTTGGAGTTATATAAAGTAACATTTTTGTTTGGTGGTTTGATTTTTGCGTTTGTTTTAGTTGATGGACCTAGTCATCTTATGTGGGCTCGTCCTCTTTTTTTTTGTTGGTTGTTAGAGTTGCTACTTTCTTCTTTTTGTCGTAGATTCTTATGAAGACATGTTCTTTATGAATTGTTGAGTTTGATGCACTTTCTATTGTGTTATTTGGTTCCATCTTTGTATGTATGTTCTTCTTTCGAAGATGTGTCTTGAATTTGTATGGTTTTCTTTCTCCTTAATCTCTTGATGGGGTGGTACTTCAATGTCATTATTTTTCTGAAATGTCATTAGATTTGAAGCAGTTGTGCCTAATAAATTTTTTGCATCGCCATCAAATAGTACAAAAGTTGTTGTAACACTTTGATCTGAAACCTTTAATTGAATTCTGAACCTAAAATAAGTATTGGGTTAGCAACTAATAATTTGATAGATGAGATTATGAAAAGTATATAGAGTTACATTATTATTGGATATTGTGGTGTTTGATTACATGTGTCACAAATGTAGTTGTTTCTTTTTTTTATATGCTTTCTTTTGACACTTTTTATATTTAACATAGTTCCATCCTAATTTGTCATCAATTTCGTTTATAGTTGCTAAAATTGTGAAGATCTTTTCCTATTCCAATATTCAATTTATGTTATCATTAGGTATATGATATTTGAGTAAGTTGAATGTATGATGCATGTTGTGAATGTATGATGCATGTTGAGATTTTTTTTGTCATACCTGATCCTCAGATTCTCATTGCATGGCCATTAGATTTTGGATAGTTATTCGATTTCTAATTATTCTGCTCTAAAAGAATGATGCTCTATTGAATTCTGAACCTAAAATAAGTATTGAGTTAGCAACTAATAATTTGACAGATGAGATTATGAAAAGTATATAGAGTTACCTTATTGTTGGATATTGTGGTGTTTGATTACATGTGCCACAAATGTAGTTATTTCTTTTTTTTTTATATGCTTTCTTCTGATACTTTTTACATTTAACATAGTTCCATCCTAATTTGTCATCAGTTTCGTTTATAGCTGCTAAAATTGTGAAGATCTTTTCCTATTCCAATATTCAATTTATGTTATCATTAGGTATATGATATTTGAGTAAGTTAAATGTATGATGCATGTTGTGAATGTATGATGCCTGTTGTGATTTTTTTTTGTCATACCTGATCATTAGATTCTCATTGCCATTAGATTTTGGATAGTTATTCGATTTCTAATTGTTCTGCTCTGAAAGAATGATGCTCTATTGAGTAAATTTGAAATGTGCAATTTGAAAATATTTTTTTGTGTGCTAAATTTGATGTTATGTGAAGGAATAGTAATAAGAAACTTATATATGTGGTTTAAATGGTATGGAATTTAAATATTTATAACGTAAAATTTATTATGATTAATAATATTATTATGACATTTGTAATATGGATATTTATTACCAGTTATTTATAAAAATTAATAAATTAATTGTTGCGGTTATAAATTTATTGTATTGTTTATAATGGTAAGATATAATAAATATAGGAATATAAATTCAATGTATTTGTAGGTTACAAATTTATTGGATTCTATTTTTTAGTTTTTTATTTGTATATTTTAATTTTTGCTGATTTGGAAATAATAGTTGATTTGGCAAGAATTGAGTGGTTGATTCTAAAGTTGTGCCAAGTAAACAATATTGCTGACATAGCATTAGTAGGAGAAAAGAAATGTCTCAAAAGTAATGTGGTGCATGCTTATGTATCTACTTTTATATATTAAGAATAGATATTAATAGATATATATAAATTATTTTTATTATATTGAGTTAATTATATTGGCTAATATTAATACTAAAGTCTTCTATTTCTTATTTTATCTTCTTTATTTATTTATTTTACAACACGTTATCAGCACGAGACTCTAATCAAATTTTTAGGAAGACTCAGGTAACAAATTTTCATTACGTCGAACCCCTTTCATCTTGAATTCAATGCTCTTAATATATCTGGAAACAATTATTTATCATGGATATTAGATGTTGAAATCCATCTTGATTCAATAGATCTTGGAGATACCATTAAGGCTGAAATAATACATCCCAGAAGGATAAAACCAAAGCCATGATTTTTCTTCGTCGTCATCTTGATGAAGGATTGAAAAATGAATATCTCACATTAAAAGATCCTGCAAATCTTTGAAAAGACCTTGAAGAAAGGTATAGTCATCAAAAGACGGTGATACTTCCTCAAGCCCGATATGAATGGACGCACTTGTGTCTACATGATTTTAAATCCATAAATGAATATAATTCGGCAATGTTTCGAATCACCTCACGAATGAAATTATGTGGGGAAAAGATATCTGATAATGATATGTTAGAGAAAACTTTCTCGACCTTCCATGCCTCGAATGTGCTCCTGCAGCAGCAATATCAAGAAAAATGATTTAAAAAATATTCTGAGTTAATTTCTTGACTTCTTGTTGCTGAACGCAACAATGAGTTGCTCTTAAAGAATCATGAAGCGCGTCCAATTGGCGCCGCCCCATTTTCTGAAGTAAATGCGGAAAATCATTACCCTAGAAGAGGTAAATGGCAAGGTTTTGGCAACAAGAAAAATTATGGAAGGAAAAGGAATTATGTTCAAAAGAGAGGATCTCTCCAGAAGTAGGATAAAGAAAGAAATATTGGGCAAAATAAATCAATTAGAGGATAAGTGTTTCTGTTGTGGTGGAAAGGGCCATTGGTCGCGTACCTGTCGTACACCAAGGCACCTAGTCAATCTTTATCAAGCATCTTTGAAAAATGACGACAAAGGAGAGGAAACAAATTTTGTTTCAAATGATGCTAAAAATTTCACCACTCATTATGATGTATCTGATTTCTTTGAGGATCCTGAAGGAAATATTGGTCATTTGATCAATGATGGAATAGTTTAATATGTGGGATTGTTAAGTATCCATGTAAATAAATAATATAAAGAACTTATTGTTAAGTTTTATTTTCTATGTATTTAAGTTTCAAATGTGATGTATATAAATAATAAAATATTCATGTTTATGAATTTTGAAATCATTAAATGTGTCAAGTTTTAAAATAAAATTTTAGTATATGACATTATTTTTATGTACAGTATTTCTTAGAAAAATAATTCTGATAAAGTATTCAATTTAACTGTGCATACTACTCATTTTATTATTATTATTATTATTATTATTATTATTATTATTATTTGTTTTTGAAGAAAATGGCAAGGATATATAATGAAGATGTATGCCTTGCGGATAGTGCAAGTTCGCACACCATTCTCAAAAGTGATATATATTTTACCCATCTTGTGCAAAAAGAAGAATATGTTAATAATATTATTGGCTTAGGCAATGTGATTAAAGGCTCCGGAAGAGCTATAATTTTGTTTACCGGAGGAACAAAATTCATAATAAATAATGCACTATTGTCTACCAAGTCTCTAAAAAACTTGTTGAGTTTCAAAGATATTCGCCGAAATGGATATCATGTTGAGACAATGAATGAGAGAAATCATGAGTATTTATATATCACAACTCATGATTCAAATAAGAAAGTTATATTAGAAAAATTACCCTCACTTTCATCTGGGTTATATTATACCAAGATTAGTGCAATTGAATCACATGCCACTGTAAACCAGAAGTTTACTAGTCCAAATGAATTCATAACTTGGCACGACTGATTGGGTCATCTAGGAACAACCATGATGCGAAAAATTATTAAAAACTCCCATAGACATTCACTAAAGAACCAAAAGATTCTTAAATCTAGTGAATTTTGTTGTGCTGTATGTTCTCAAGGGAATTTAATTTTAAGGCCATCACCAGTAAAGATTAGATTTGAGTCCCCCAAATTTCTAAAAAGGATTCAAGGCGATATATGTGAACCTATTCATTCACCAAGTGGATCTTTTAGATATTTTATGGTCCTAATAGATGCATCTTCGAGATGGTCACATGTGTGCTTATTGTCTTCTCGCAACCTGGCGTTTACGAGATTACTGGCTCAAATTATTCAATTAAAAGCACAATTTCTAGAAAATCTAATCAAAGCAATTCATCTTGATAATGCTGGTGAATTTACTTTCCAAACTTTTGATGATTATTGTATGGCTAATGGAATAAGTGTTGAACATCCAGTAGCTTATGTTCACACACAAAATGGGTTAGCAGAATCACTTATTAAACGCCTCCAATTAATTACTAGACCCTTGCTTATGAGAACAAATCTCCCAACCTCGGTCTGGAGGCATGCTATTTTACATGCCGCAGCACTTATTCGTTTGAGGCCAACGAGTTACCATGAGTTCTCTCTTATGCAATTAGCTTTTGGCCAGTAGACAAATGTCTTTCATTTAAGAATATTTGGGTGTGCGATATATGTTTCCATTGCACCACCTAATCGCACCAAAATGGGATCCCAAAAAAAATTAGGGATATATGTTGGATATGATTCTCCCTCTATTATAAGGTATCTTGAGATACAAACTGGGGATGTATTTAAAGCCTGATTTACGGATTGTCATTTTAATGAATCAAAATTTTCAACATTAGGGAGAGAGAATAAGCTTCCTGGAAAGGAACTTAATTAGAATGCGTTATCCTTGATGCATTTAAATCCTCGATCAGGATAATATGAACTAGAAGTTAAAAGATTATACATTTGCAAAGAATAGCAAATGAATTGCTGATGCATTTTCCGATACAAAGAGGATAACCGAATCTTATATACCAGCGAAAAATGCCCCAATTCGAATTGATGTCCGAGTCGAACAAATAGCCACTGAAGCAAATTCACGCCAGAAACATGACAGGCCTGTCGGTTCCAAAGACAAAAATCCCTGAAAAAGAAAATAGGTAAATACTATTTCTATTGAAAAATACCTAGTAAAGACACCTGCAGTTGTCCAAAATTCTGATATAATTTTAACGCCAGAAGACGTTCAGGTACCTGAAAATTGTGAAAATGATGAGATCTCGATAAATTATGTCTTTACATGAGAAAAATGGGACCGAAATAAAACAATTGTCAATGAAATATTTGCATATAATGTAGCATTGAATATCATGCATGAAAATAAGGATATTGAGCCAAGATCAGTCGAAGAATATCGACAAAGAAATGATTGGCCAAAATGGGAAAAAGCCATGAAGGCTGAATTAGATTCACTTGCAAAACATGAAGTCTTTGGACCTATAGTCCGTGCACCTGAAGATGTAAAACTTATTGGATACCGATGGGTATTTGTGAGAAAACGAAATGAGAAACGTATTTCCCTGTAGTAGATGTGATAACATTGCATTATTTGGTCAGTTTATCTGCATATCATAAACTGCATATGCATTTAATGGATGTGGTAACAACCTACTTATACGGCTCATTAGATCGGGATATCTATATGAAAGTCCCTGAAGGACTAAAGTTGTCTAAACCATCCAATGAATATTCACAGGTGTTATACTCAGTCAAATTGCAAAGATCTTTATATGGTTTAAAACAATCTGAACGAATGTGGTATAATCGTCTTACTGAGTATCTGGCTAAAAACAGATTTAAGAATGATGATATTTGTCCCTGTGTTTTCATAAAGAAATCTGCATCTGGATTCATTATAATTGCTGTGTACGTTGATAATTTAAATATCATTGGAACTCCTAAAGAGATTCTAACAATTATAAAAACTCTAAAAGAAGAATTTGAGATGAAAGATCTTGGAAGAACTAAATTTTGTCTCGGCCTGCAGATCGAGCATACTAAAAATAGGATCTTTATTCATCAAACGACATACACAGAAAAGATGTTGAAGAGATTTTATATGGATAAGTCACATCCTTTGAGTACCCCAATGATTGTAAGATCTTTGGATGTGGAAAAGGATCAATTCCGTTCTAAAGGAGAAAATGAAGATATCCTTAGTCCTAAAGTACCATATCTTAGTGCCATTGGAGCACTAATGTATCTTACTAATAATACACGACCCGATATATCATTTGCTGTGAATTTACTAGCAAGATATAGTTCCTCTCCAACCAGAAGACATTGGAATGGAATCAAACAAAATTTTTGATATCTTCATGGAACGGTTGATATGGGATTGTTTTATCCATATGGATCCAAGTCATAACTAGTTGGCTATGCAAATGCTGGATACTTGTCTGATCCACATAAAGGAAGATCTCAAACAGGATAATCTGTTCACATATGGTATAGCTATATCATGAAGGTCCACAAAACAGACGATACCAGCAACCTCCTCTAATCATGCTGAAATACTAGCGATACATGAAGCTAGTTGCGAGTGTTTTTAGCTCAAGAGTTTGATATAATATATTCTGTCATCATGTGGACTGATTGATTATAAGATAGCTCCAACTGTTCTGTTTGAAGATAATACAGTATGTATTGCTCAACTTAAAGGCGGATACATCAAAGGCGATATAACAAAGCATACTTCTCACAAATTCTTCTTCACTCATGATCTTCAAAATCAAGGGACAATTGATGTCCAACAAATCCACTCAAATGACAATCTGGCAGATTTATTTACAAAGTCACTCCGAAAATCCTCCTTTGAAAGATTGGTACATGAGATTGGGATGTGCCGATTTCGAGACATTAAATGATGTCGGCAAGAGGGGGATACTGTACTCTTTTTTCTTGGTCAGATTTTTTTCCCATTGAGTTTTTCTTGACAAGGTTTTTAATGAGGCAATCACCATCACAAAGGATTTTGTACTCTTTTTCATTCACTAAAGTTTTTTTTTTCCATTGGGTTTTTCTTTAGTAAGGTTTTAACGAGGCATAATCCTAAATGGTCATCCAAGAGGGTGTTGTGAACTTGTGATAAGGATGAAAGATGAGGTGGATGACCATCATTAATATGGGCAGTTGATTTTTATTTTCAATACTGAATGAAATTGAAAATGCAAACTTCACACGCCTATAAATAGAGAAGTAATCTGAGGAATATTACACACATCAATAAAATCTTCTGTCTCTCTTTTATATTACTAAGACAACTCTCTCTCTCTCTTTCTTTATTTTACAAATATTTTTGAATACTCTTCTCTCTCACTCTTTATATATAATATTAGTAGATATATATAAATTATTTTTATTATATTGAGTTAATTATATTGGTTAATATTAATACTAGAGTCTTCTATTTCTTATTTTATCTTCTTTATTTATTTATTTTACAACAAATATTGTCATAAAACTACATTTTAACAACTTAAGTTGAAAGGTTTAAATTTGTGAGATTTTTCTTTTTATTTACTTTTTGCTATTTTTTCCTCTTTGCTGATTTACCAAGAATCGAATTCTAAATTTTTCGGACATAGAACTCTCATACCATACAATGAAATTACTCATCCCAAAATCTTAAGCTAATAGGTAAAGGTAACATGAATGGTTATATCTCTAACAAATATTTTAAAAATTGATTTATACATTAATAGTATAAAAAAGTTTTATATTTTTATTTAGTTAAATGTTTAACCTTGAACCACTTTCCCTAAAAAAAAGATAAATACCATTTTCAGTCCTTGACCTTTTTTTTGTAAGACATAACACACTCTAATCATCCTTAAATCTCATCCAGACCCTCATCTACTAACAAAAATAGACAAGATGACCCTGCAACCGGATGACAACCGGTTAGCAGTTTGGCGTGTTAGATTGATGCCAAGGTGTCAAAATATTAGTGCCAGAGGAACTAAAACCTCCCTCCTTAACATCTTCCTCTCTTCTTCATCCTCCTCTATTAAGATAATAGTATGCTTAAGATCCAATCCATCATGATTGGCTCTCGTACAAGTGGGAGATTGTTGGGAATAAATAGTATGACCACAATCCAATCAATCATGTGTCAAATAATTTGTTATTGTTCTTATATTAAAATGTTAATATAATAAGGTCATTAGTTAAATTTAGGAATTTATCATTGTGATAGTGATCATAATATTAAAAGATGAATCTTTTATAATTTAATCTAAATTATTCTTGGGTATAGAATTATTAAAAAGGACATTATAATCCAAAAAGATCAATATATATACAATGGTGTTCATTAGATGAAGATTAATAGATCTCTTTTATTAGATTATATATATAAATGGTGCATATAGAGATATGACCCTTGAACTATAAAGATATAAGGGTATATAGAATAATATAAATAGAACTAAAAAAAATATTTTTATTAAATTAAGAATGCCCTATGATCTTCAACCAATTATGTGCTTCAATATAATTATCAAGGGTAAGAGCTATAGCTTGTTTCCAATATTCAGCGGCTTCATCAAACCAAGCCTCAGCAATTTCGGAATCTCCCTGTCGAATGGCCTGTTCTCTGCGGTCGGAATAGGTGAGTAAATTCCTTCCCTTAGAACCGTACTTGAGAGTTTCCTGCCTCATACGGCTCAGCAGTCAATTGTTCCATTTTTCTGGAATTAATTGTTTTATTTTTTTCCTCTCATTTTATGATATCTTAATTTTATTTCGATTCTTTCTATTGCTCCTTTACTTTTTTTATACTCACTTTGAGAATTCCTAATGGTTATAATTACCGCATATTTGTCAATATGATATTCTCAAGATGAACATGGTAATAGAGTTTCTTTTGACATGCGACTGTCATAGTAATTAACAATGTATTTATTATACTTTGATTCCTAACACCTAATACCCTAGGGTGCTAGTTGAATGGATATTTGGTATGATTTAAATACTTGTAGAATTAATTATTAGTCAATAAAGAATCCATCAACTCTCGGTAAAGAGTTTGAGCTCTATGATTATAATGACTGAGATGAATAAAACCTTGGTTAAGGGAATTGAATAAATGAAGAAATGAGTTCGTAAGTCATTCACAGTTCATTATAATAATGCTAACAAGTTAGAGTTTGACAATTAAACCATACTCTAAGGGTTAACTAAGAGCTGGAAAGATGAAATGAATTATACTTTGTTCTTCTCAGGTTCTTAGTAAAAATATATTACTTCATACTATCGGGATGCTAAGGAGTGTTGCTAGACGCCAACCTTGATTAGTAAATTTAGTATGACTAATTTACTACCCGCTTAGTATTGAACCTATGGGTCACACACTAACGAGTATTCTAATCTTTGCTGTAGAATTATTTAATTATTATTTTTTAATATTTAATAATTATTTTTGGTCACAATAAAAAGAATAAGATGCAAACTATTTTTTGTTTGTTATATAAGTGTATATATAAAGGAGAATTTTGATTTGATAGTTTTATAAGGCTAAATATTAGTCTATTAAAAATCAAAATTTGTTTTCATTGATATTTTTTGAACACAATAATTTTAGAAATTAGTTTTTCTAATGTTCTTGATTATAAAGAGCGGCCTAACAACTAGGAATTTTATTTTCAAGATAATAATCAATATATACATTTGATGTATTAAGGATTTAATTTTATATTTTTATCTAGACAACTTGGGAGTATAAAATTTAATCTATGAATACTGGTAGAAATTTTCTAATAATGGAGATAAGTCCTTAAAGTTAGGAGATTGCCAAAAATAAATTTATCTCTTGTTTATAAGGAACGACCTAGTCATATACTTTCTCTTCTGGCCTTGTCTTCTTCCGGAACGGGTAGATACTGTGTCTGGGACAGAGGTGGCGCCCTAGTAGGGAGAGGGGCTACCGCTAGCACATGAGATTCTCATATCTTTTTTCAATTGAAAGCTGGTCACCTTTTTGGGGAGGGCTTCCCCTATGCAATTAACAGAAAGGTCAGTTCCGCTAAGGGATTCTTGCTTGATCTAGCATCTTTAGATTATTTAGCTATTAGCTATACTCAACGCCTTCTATAATCAGGAAATTTGTACTCATGGATAAAATTTATTCATGCATATGATGATGCATAAGGAGAATTAATTTTATATTTGAATTTAGACAACTTAAGGGTATAAAATATAATTCAGTTAAATAATTGTCTGACAACTAGATAATTATTTGGAATTATAATTATATGTGATATAATTTAATCATATTTATTTGGAATAAGAATGAGTAACAACTTGACAACTAAAATACTCATTCATGATTTTAAATAATTGTGACAGAAATATAGATTTCTTAATTTACTTTCGTATTTTAGATTTTTAAATATGTTCACCTTTTGTGTGGCATACTTGAAAGTAATATATTGAATATAATTTGAGAATTGTATTTTCAAAGGGTTATCATTGAAGGGTTATTTGAGAATTGTATTTTCAAAGGGTTATCATTTAGTAAAAATATATTAATTCATACTATCGAGACGTTAAGGAATGTTGTTAGACACCAATCTTGATTAGTAAATTTAGTATGACTAATTTACTACCCGCTTAGTATGACTAACTTATGGGGTCACACACTAACGAGTGTTCTAATCTTTGCTGTAGAATTATTTAATTATTATTTTTGATTTGATCAAATAAATAATTATATTAATTCAAATAGAATATTATTGTATTCTTTGCTAGCACCAAGAATATAATAATAATATGATAATTGAGAATATTAAATAAGATTTGAGAATAATCGGTTATTATATTTCTAAATTTGAATTCTAAATTTAGATGAGATCCTAATTGATTTTGTTTCGAATTGAGTTATGATATGATTCCTAAATCTATCTACTTAATATACTAAAACTGGATTTTCCACTCAACTAATAAAGGTGAGGTGTCGATCCCTCGTGACTCCGTTTTCCCTCCAAAATGAATTCACTATTCTCTGTTCTAAATTATTTTATAGAAATATCTTTATTATAATTATATTATAATTAATATTTAATGAATAATAGATAATTATACTAATTTAGGAACATATCTTCATTGTAATTATATCAAATCAATATTTAATACATTATTAAACTACTTATCAATTATCAATTGATAATAATAATAATATATGATAATAATATGATAATTACACCGGTCTGTGATAATCATGATAAGAATATTTGATTCCAATCATAAAATGATCAAATCTTATGATATTAATAACGCACATTGATTTTAAATATTTTTAGTTATTTAAATTATATTAATTATAAAAATATTAATATAATTTTAATTCTTATTTATTATTTAATATTAATAATAATAATAATAATAATAATAACATAATAATAACACTATCAAAAAAAATTAAACGGTTATGAAAAATAAATAATAACATAATATTAGTAATAGTATTATTACTAACCACAGTACTAATTACAAACAAAATTTAAATAAATATATATTAAAATAAAAAATTTACTTATCCATTGAGGATGATCCAAATATTCAATAATGTGATTTTCAAGTTTAGTAAAATCACAAACCATTTTTCAAATGATGGTCTTCACTCTAACCAACCCCGTTTTGCTCTTCTTCTTCCTCACTAAAGCATTCAGTAAGCCTCCGAGGGTACCCCTCACGATTGCCTCTCTCTCTCAACAAGCCTTTCACTTTACAAAATTTTCTTCCTGCGTTTTACATTGCACTCGCGTTTATAGCCCCTGGAACTGATGTCCTGAACACGTGTCGTGCATGCAGCAGGGGAGCCTTCAAAACGCAACCTGCGTTTTTCCCTGACAGCTTCAAAACGCATCTTCCGTTTTGCTTCTCCAATGCGGTCAAAAAAGCAGTCTTGGTCTGCATGCAGGGGGCACAGGGACACGTTTCGCTTGTTAGAGCTACTCCCCTTCAAAACGCATCCTGCATTTTGCAGCATGCTAATAGCTTTCAGAATTCCTCATGCAGGCAAAATGTTTCCTGCGTTTTGCTTTTCCTGCCACTTGCAGATCCACATTCCAGTATTACACGCCATGCAACAATATACTTGAACATCACCATTTTTTCCCCATTCATTAATTAATTTCT
>NC_029780.3:106074918-106076227 GCF_000817695.3 Arachis duranensis
TAAAAAAATATTTAAAGACAAAATATTTATGATATTATATGGATATAAGAGATTAATTTGTAATATATATAAATATATATATAATGATTAATTTAGTGTTGTAAATATAATATTTTGAAATATCATAATTATCTAAAAATTCATATTTATATTTGACTTTCGTAAATAATAATAGAAAGAAAAAAATAATAAATGTAATTTAATAGAATAAATTATTATACAAGAATCATGGTAAGAGATTATAATTATAATGTGAATAATAAATTATTTTGATGGGCTTCTTATTTTCGAACATATAAATACCTAAAGCCTCTTGACGGTGGTTCTTCATATTTTTTCCAAGGTGGTTTTTCATTTTACTTTTTTTATTTTTTTGTCTTAAATAATTTCACAAACTATAATAATAGCTGCATACGAAGTTGTTTATTTTACTCTTCAATTCTTATCACCATCTTCTCTTCTTCTTCCTTTTTTTCTTTGGTTTCAGGCTTATTATTATTAACGTTGTTGTTTCGGCAGCATTCTAATAGAAAAGAGGTCCTTTCTTACGATTTTCAATTGCTTATCTAACAGGTAACGATATTTACAAATTAATGTTGTGTGATAAATCAATTTTTGGTCAAGTCGATCATCCTATTGTATTTGTGACCAATAATATTTATGTATGTGCTGATGAATATCTTTCTCTCTTTCATTTTTTCCCTCAACAAAAATGATGAGCATTTTATTTATCAGCAAATAATATAACAAAGATGCAAAAAATGCAATATTATAATTTTAGATTGATTCAACTGAACGATTGTCTTTCAGTCTTTTTATGGTGTTATCTTTTTTCTGCCGTTGCCTCATTCTGTTCCTTTTCTTTTTCCTTCTTTACTTTTGACAACACATCACAACGCATATATACTCCTGTATGTTTTATTTTGCTACACATTATTTCATCGGATTTATTAAATGCTACATATATATATATATATATTAACAATGATTCAAGCACAACTATTCACTTTCACTTAATATACTAAAACTGAGTTTTTTTTTCGACTAATGGAAGTGAGGTGTCAATTCCTTATGAATTCATTTTTCCGCTAAAATGAATGCACTGTTTTCTCTTCTAAATTTATTTTAGAAAAGCTATCTTTATTATAATTATATTATAATTAGCATTTAAATAATAATGCATAATTACACTAATTTAGGAAAATATCTTTATTATAGTTATATAAAATCAATATTTAATGCATTATTAAACTACTTATCAATTATCAATTGAAAATATTTTTAATTATTTTAATTATAATAATAATAA
>NC_029780.3:106076852-106078618 GCF_000817695.3 Arachis duranensis
TAAACATAAATTTATAATTTTAATTACCATAAATATGATACTAACGTTAATAGTGTTAAATTGATATTGTTATCAATAATTAATTTCTATAATTATTTTTGTACTACTAAAGGCTATATATAGATTTCTTTTGCGATTCGTGAGTCTAAATCTAAGAGTCAAAGCATTCTTTTTTTCTAATTTGTTATTCTTCTTTGATTGAGCAATTGTTTCCAAGTTTAGTTTATAAATAGAGTTTATTTTTGATGCACTGACAGTGTAAAGCGTTTTACACAATCGTACAATTACATCCGTTCTTTTGGATGACCATTCACGCGGTTAATGTGAAAAATAGTTATTTTTAGTATATGTCATTACGTAATTGGATGCACGTGTAAAACTACTTTACACTGTTAGTGCATCAAAATTAAATTCTTATAAATCTTTGTAATTCGTATTTTAAGTTAATTTTATAATAAGTACTCCATTCCACATGTCAAACACAATTCTTTTTAATAACTCTGTAGAAGGTGCTAATAGCTTTTATATTTAATTTGTTTTGCATTACAAAAAATTCATTGTTCAATCAAGAATTATTTGATAAAAATATTTGAAAATGAATTGGTAGAAAGGAAGGTCTATTTTTTCTCAAATTTTAAGATTGAGGAATCAAGTGGAATATATCTTCCGACTGCACACACGTGCAAAATATCTTTTAAGAATAAGTCATGTATAGTACATACGATCGACGATCGTAAAATTCCGGATAATCATTTTAATTCGCTTGTTCATGCTGATGTACTGAAACAAACAAATGAACGATTCTACTTATTTGGTACGTAGTTAATTTATATTAACCCACACAAAACTGTTTTCCTTTTAATTTTAAATTTTGTCAAGAAATTGTATAATAGCATCATTTTATTGATAACAAAAATTTTAACTGTATATTTATAAAAATATTTGAAATTGTATTATGACTTTTTTTTTTAAAGGTATATCCTTTTATTAATATACTACTATTAGTTTTATCGTTTAACATAAAACAAATGAGTAATTTCTCTTTATTTTATACACATACAAAGTTATAATTTCTTATATTATTTACCCATTTGTCCTTAATTTGGTACTTTTAATTCAATTTTTTTTGTTCAATTAGATATTATTAGACTCTTGGCTAGAAAAGAAAAAATTATATCATGGTTAAAAATAGAGAGAAATGATTAATACATTGTGATTGATCTTCATGATTTGTAGTATGTAAAATTTTAATATTTTAATATAAAAAATATCTTTTGGTAATAATTATGTGTTGTGATGCAAAATCTTTTTTTATGTATTACTACTTATTTCTTTTAATTCTTGCTTTCATTCAAAAATGAGAAAAAAAAAATGCACGCTGTCAATTTATAATCTAATTACTTGATTATCTATGTGATCACCAAACAACCGAATACATAATTATTCTCTAATTTACAAAATTTAACAAAAGCATTGGTAAACATATTGATTTAGCATTTATTTATATATTTTATTTATTTATGTTATATTTAATTTATAATCATATTATATCTATTTTTATCAATATATTTTTTAAAAAAATGCCATTAATGTTAGTACATGGGATAATAAATAAATTGAATGATAGAAAAACGTAATTATATTTTTTTTTCAGTCAAGATATAGTAAGATACTGTAATTTAGACTTGCAATATTAGTATATTAGTAGTGAAGTAGAGAAAAAAATATAATATCATATAAAAAAATTTTAAAATTATAATTATAAT
>NC_029780.3:106078778-106079680 GCF_000817695.3 Arachis duranensis
AAAAGGAGTTTTATTCCTTTATCTCTACACACATAAATGTATGTGAACTTAATTCTTGGAGAAAAATTTTATGGCTTGCAAAGAGTTGCAAAAGGTATCTCAATTTAGATCAGATGTCTATTGGTCAAGTAATTGATAGCAAAGGTTGGTCTCGGTGTGGATACACATAGCGCCTTCGTATCATCAAAGGAGAAAGTGATTTTTACTAATGTACACAGGTATTTAGATCTGATCTATATTACTCGAATAAAATTTAACCACAAAATAGATCTTTAGGATTACTTCATTTTCTTCCGCTGCGTGTTATGAACACATGGTAATCCTTCATCCTCCTCCTTTTCTCCTCTATTTTCTTCCTCTTCTTCTTCTCCCTTCTTTTCACATCTCCATCATCATCTCGTTTGAACAGTTGAGAGATCCCTTATGCTTAGGATGGTGATGTTGAGGGTTGTTCTTGATGTGATGATAATGATTGAATTATTCGATGATGAAAATAAGTTTGATTGATATTTGAGTTGCTTGGGTAGATGCAAGGGTTGTGGCCTCGTCCCACTTGTTCCGGGTTGAGGCTAAACATTGAGAATACATCGATACCATTAGGACTGAATTTTAATATAAAATTGCTGAATTTAGACAATTATAATAGAGAGAGAGAGAGAGAGAGAGAGAGAGAGAGAGAGAGATGATGATGACAAGGGACTCAGCAGCGACAGTGACGGAAGACGGGCTTAGCAGCAACGGCGACCGGCGACAGGCTCAGCAACGAAGTCGAAGGACTTAACTAAGGAGAAAGCAAGACACAAATGCAGTTAGAGAAAACAGGCTCATTGCAGTGATGGCGAGGGGCTGAGCAACGACCTGCGAGGGGCAGAGCGACGGCGACCAAAGTTGGGCTGCGAAGA
>NC_029780.3:106079751-106080987 GCF_000817695.3 Arachis duranensis
GATATGTGATGGATGAGTTAAACCCTAATCCCTAAAAGTTATATATATATATATATATATATTTTTTGGGCAGGCACACCCTAAATCCAATCCCGCTCCGCCCTGCTCGAACACGCGCCCTGAACAGAACCTGTCCCTTACCAGGTCGGGTTATTACCTATCCCGACCGGATAGGGACAGACAGGTACCCGCTAGTTCGGGTTCTCCTGCCAACTCAAATTATTATCCTTTTTGTAACGTATTTTTTGGAATCCGAGCGAATACTTAATCATCAAATCGGTTTCTTACAACTTCTTATACTCTTGAACTCGATTATTAGTATTGGGTTTATAGAAATATTCCAGAACAGACCCACAAATTCGGTATGTCTTTCTTTCGAGAAAGATTTTTCGAATTTCAGATCCTAACTCAAGCATCTCATCCTTTAGACTGTGTTTGTTTACAGAGACAGGACACTGAGACAGGGACACAGAGACACAAAATCGTGTTTAACAGAGGAGACATGGACAGAGACAATGTGTCCAGAGACACTGAATTAGTGTATTTTGTGTCCATCCTGACATGAAGGATATAGAGACACTAACAAGGGACACAACTTATTTTTTATTTTTTCTTTTATTATTCTTGTTAATTTTTCATAATTATATTTTTTATTATTATATTTTTCATCTCAAATTTTTTTGAATGAAAAAAATGAGAATAAATTGGATTTTCATAATTTGTTCTAGTTTATCACCAAACAGAATACAAGAACACAAAATTTTGTGTCTCTGTCCATCACTGTCTTGTCCTGTCCTGTTCTTAGTGTCTTGTTCCGTCCTGTTCTCAGAAACAAACGTAGCCTTAAGGTTGAGCTTTTTATTTTGCTTACTTTTCTTCTAAAGTCCGAACTCTTTATGAGTTTGGAAGTTAAACCTTTTTTTTCAAAGTTTGCATATTGTAATTCTAAGATCAAGAATCGATGTTCTCATTCCTTGAATGTTAGATTGATTTGTTTTTTTTTTCATTTTTCAATTTTTTTTTTCGGTTTCATAGACTTTTCGTGATGGGTACTCCCAATCCGTAACTTATAAGCTTGAGCGTCCGAATTCGATGAAAAGATATAAAAACAAATTTAAGTTATCAGAATAAATAATTATTAAATTTACTATGCATGAAATAGTAATTCAATCATGAAAATGTTGAGTTTAAAATAAATAATTATTTCTTTTAAAATAATTGCATAATGAAATTTTT
>NC_029780.3:106081023-106087092 GCF_000817695.3 Arachis duranensis
AATGATAGATTTTTCTAATTTAGATTAATTGACTCATTAATTTTTTTTAATAAACAATTGTTCGAAGATTATTCCTTTATTTCTACCACATATTATGTTCTAAAAAATTTAAATAAAATAAATCATACCTTTATATGTTTAAGGATGAATATGGTTTGTCTTTAAAGATTTTAATTAGAATTTTCAATATCTTTTTTCTTTAATAGAAAACAAGTTTTCGTCTTCTGGTTTTGTAAATTTCGATTTCTAGATGTCAAATAGTATTTCTCGATCATAGTAAATTTACAATTTTTTTCATTTTTTTTTCTGATTTCTTGCCTCACAACTTTAAATTGTTACTAAACCTCTAAATCATTGATCATTTAATTGATCTAGCAATTATAAACTTTTGAAGCGTATAATAATAGATCACAAATTAAAATTTGTAAATATTTTTTTTTTGGAATTTTTGTACTATGTGCTTTAATGCTGGTCCTTCATGATCATGCATGTTTTGTTTTATTTTGTTTTTTTTTGCTTTAATATTGTTGATCTTGTGAATATGTGTTGTACTAAACTCATATTAGAATAGAACTTAAAATGAATAGAATGTGACAAATAATCCGTCCTTAGATGGAACTATTGTTGAGAAGTGTTTTTGCTCTTTTAAATTTAGAAGTTATCTAAACAAAATTATAAAAATAGGTTGGAGACACGATATTGCCATTATCCTCCTATATATTCCAAGTTCTTAATATCTGAAAGAGAAAAAAATTAATTAACCTCTAACTAACTTGGGAAGTCCATACAAAATTATAAACACTTCTGAACCAAAAAAAAAAAAGACAGAAACTTAATTAAATCTAACTATCTTAGTAATTATAGAAACAGTTTAACTAATCATAACTACTACTCTTTCACATGTGAAATTGAATTGGAAAAGAAAATACTGTACATACATATATGTTTATCAGTGCACCCCTTAACCATATATAACTGCATCTCTATAGTCTATTAATATATAAACAACGAGTTTTTCTCCCAACAATAATAACGACGATCAACGAATTATTATCACCAAATCACTTGAAGCCTTTGAAATACGGTGCAATTGCCATCCGATACTACGACGCCTCACCACCCTGGCAGGGTCATCATCATTCAAAACATTGACGCTGAGCTTCCGCAAAATTAAAGTAGAGCGGATCAAATGGGAGCATACATCAAATTGGCCGCGTGTTCCTTTAAACCCATTCACTTCCACTTCCCTGAGGCTTCTTTGGAAGCAAATCGGCACTATGAACCTTTTCCAGGATTCATCGGTATAATAACGGACTTCATATTGCTGTTAACACAAGAAAAAAACCATTATTATTATTATTATTATTATTCAAACTTCAATAATACGCACTTAATTAAAAGTCTTGTAACATGCCTCCTAAATACATATTTTGATAATATGATAAAAGATATTAAAAATTTTGAAAAAATAAAATTTTTATATTTTTATTAAATATACTTAAAATTTAAAATTTAAAATTTTTTATTATTATAATTTTTAAAATATGAAATTAAAACACAAAATAGTTAAATTCTATAATTAAATGAAAAGAAGTTGACTTGAATAGTTGAATTGACTGACGGGAAAGATATTGTCGTATTCCAGGTCTATTGTGAGTTTGGTCAACCATGGACAACTGTTGAGAAACCAAAGGAATCCATGTCGTTCTTGGATATGCAATTGGATTTTCATCTTCAAGTGTGTAACCCACATAAATGGATTTTGCCTCACCCGTTCATCTCCCGAATGAATCACCTTTTAATTCATTAACAAATAAATAAAACCATATAAAAACTAAAAAGTTTTAGTAATTATGTATAGAATTTAATTTTCATATTAACGATATGATTGATCTTAACCGGCGAGGAGAAATACCTGAAGAATGACGCTGCAAACCGTAAGAACATTGACAGCAAAGAAATCTCGAATAAATTTCCGAAGTTCGTTGCCACATGCAAAGAACTCATCCATGGGGCTTAAATCAAGATCTGCCTCCTCTATGGTACCAGCTACCACCTTCACTTCAGACTCCGGCGGCAATCCGCAGTACTTGAAAACCTTCAGATTTGGCGCCTCAAAACGAATATAATTCCAACCAAATAGGCACTCATGAATCACCAACTTCTTCAGATTCAATTTATCTATATCAAAGGATTCAAGATCCCAACAGTACTTCAGGCTCAGACTCTCCATCCAAGGGCAAGTCGATAGCAGCGTCTTAACCGATTCCATTGTCAACTGAATCGAAGAAAGAGTCACATCATTCAGTGCCTCAAACTTGGTCAAGTTTCCAGGCGCCAAACTGCACGAGTAAAGTTCCAAACTCTCCAGTTTTTGGTGCAGTTTCTTGTTCTCGTAAACGCTTCTCGGAAATTCAACCGAGGCATGACCGTAGCACTCTTCAGTATGTTCCAAGAAATCGAGTTCCAAATCTTTGACGCCGTCCAGTACGGCGAAATCGACGCCGGCTCCGACAATGTCGCCGCAGTTAGGAGGAGGAAAAACCTTGAGGGTGAATTTGTGGTGGAGATGGTGGTGCTTCTGCAATGTGATCCAGATCTTGAAGAAGTTCTTGAAAGCCTTCCTTTGCGCTACTTCAACGGCTCCACAAGCTTCTTCATTCTTCCATTCAAGTTCGTCGTTGTTGACTGTGTTGGTAGATTGCCACAGCTTCAGCCACTTCTTGGAGAGGATACATGTTTTCGCGGCTTCTTTGAAAGGAAGCGAGGAAAGAATGTAGAGAAGAATGTCTTCGGGCAATGAAGAAAGTTTGTCAGTTTCTTTTTCCGCCATTTTTCTAGTTCTTGCAATGGCTATGGATTGAATGATGGAGCTATGAAGAATTACTACTTATATTTACAGCGAGATTTCGAACATTTTATCTAATTTATATTCATATCACCCCACCCGTTTTATCTAATTTCCTACATGCTGAAACTATTATATTATCACTCTTATCCAACCATTTAAGGAAAATTATTTCTATTACTTGGCCAAGTTTTATTCAACTTCAATAAAGTTTTATTTGTATGCGCACCTTGATCATGTGTACCAATTATTCACGTGTTTTTTATTATTAAAATTTTTTAAGAGTTTAACAAAGATTAAATTATAGATACATCTTTTGTCATAAAAACTTTAATAATATATTATAAAATAAATTTAAAAAATTAAACTAATAAAAAAAACACATGAATAATTTTATATATTAAAAAAATTAAAAATATTAAATCACATAAATTTGACTAAACAATAAAACTGTATTAGAGAATATTTTCATTTTTAGTCATACTATTTTACTTAAGAAAAAGTATAATTAGACAACAGTTGTCAATTTATTATAAATAAATATGTTTTCGCTCCATCTTATCAAATACATGCTCAATGATGAGTTTTTGAATTTAATGTATTGTCAGTATTTTACTATTTTATACTGTCATATACTTACGTTTATATTTTTGGATGATTATTCATATATTTAATAAAAATAATAATTTTTTTAAAGATAAATATTATTAATTAGATGTATGTATAAAATTATTTTATATTGATAATAGATTAAAATTAAATTTTGTTTAATACCAAATATAATTAAGTTGCATTCTTAAATACTTCCTCTTTCAAATAGTGTTTGCATCTCCGAAAAAACATCAAGATCAAGTAATTTTGTGAAACTAACTATTCAATAATAATGTTGTATTACTAATTAAACTGTTGTAAAATAAAAAAATAAAAAATATATATTACTAATATATGTAGCAATGTATATATAAAAGAGAGAAAAAAGTATTTATATATTATTGTAGCATATAAAGAAAAAGAAGAGTATTTTATTATTGTTGTGTGTCATATGTTTGAGACTTTACTACTATTTATACATGTATGAAATATTCATTTTCCAAATTTCATAAAATTTAGTCTTTCTCGAGAACTAAATTTTTCTATTGAAAAAGCTAGCCGTTCAACATTGTGAAGAAAGTTATAATGTATAAAATGGACATTCATTCATGTTTATCACAACACTCTCCTTTGAATGTCCATTTAACATTATGTCTCGTTAAAACCTTATTAAAGAAAACCCAATAAAAAAATTAATGAAAAAAAAGAGTATAATATTCTTTGTAATGGGGACTGCCTCGTTAAAAACCTTATAAAAAAATTCAATAGAGAGAAAAAATTGACCAAAAAAAAAGAGTACAGTCTTTCCTTTTTGCTAACATTATTTCATATATCTCGAAATTGGCGCATCCCAATATGATGTATTAATTTTTTAAAGGAGAATTTTAGAATTGACTTTGTAAATAAATCTGTCAGATTATCACATGAGCGGATCTATTGTATATCAATTGTTCCTTGATTTTGAAGATCATGAGTGAAAAAAATTACTTTGATTGAATTTTCTGGGTATTCGCTTTTAATCGAATAATTTGAGCAAGTAATCTCACAAACGGTAGGTTGCGAGAAGACAATAAGCACACATGTGACCATCTCGAAGATGCGTCTATTAAAACCATAAAATATCTAAAAGATCCATACGGTGGATGAATAGGTCTACATATATCGCCTTGAATCCTTTCTAAAAATTTAAGAGACTCAAATCCAAACTTTATTGGTGATAGCCTTAAAATTAGCTTTTCTTGAGAACATGCAATACAACAAAATTCGTTAGATTTAAGAATTTTCTACTTCTTTAGTGAATGTCCATGGAAGTTTTCAATAATTCTCCGCATTATGGTTGTTCCCGGATGACTCCATCGATCATGCCAAATTATAAATTCATTTGGGCTAGTAAACTTTTGGTTTACAATGGCATGTGATTCAATTGCACTAATTTTAGTATAATATAACCCAGATGAAAGTGAGGGTAACTTTTCTAATATAACCTTTTTATTTGAATAATAAGTTGTGATATATGAGTACTCAATGATTTCTCTCATTCATTGTTTTAATATGATATCCATTTCAGCGAATATCTTTAAAACTCAACAAAGTTCCTTAGAGATTTGGTAGACAATAGTGCATTATTTATTATGAATTTTGTTCCTCGAGAAAATAAAATTATAACTCCTCCGGAACCTTCTATCACATTGTCTGAGCCAATAATAGAATTAACATATTCTTCTTTTGCTACAAGATGTATAAAATATATATTACTTTTGAAAATGGTATGCGAACTTTCACTATCCGCAAGACAAACATCTTCATTATATGTTCTTGTCATTTTTTTCAAAGACAAATAATAATAATAAAATGATGAGTAAATAAAAATATATGTGCAGTAAAATTATTATTTTAGTAACTTTGAAATTCATAAACATAAACATTAATATTTTATTAAACATTATTTATATACATCATACTTGAAATCCAAACACATAGAAAATAAAACTTAACAAGAAGTTTCTTAAATTATTTATTTATATGAGTACTTAACAAACTCACATGTTAAACCTTTCCATTATTAATCAAATGACCAATATTTTCTTCAAGATTCTCAAAAAAATTAGATACTTCATAATGAGTGGTATAATTTTTAACATCTTTTGAAACAAAATTTATTTCCTTTTTTTTGTCATCCATTTTCAAAGAAGCTTGATAAAGATCAACTAAGTGTCTTAGGGCACGACAAGTACGTGACTAATGACTCATTACACTACAACGGAAATATTTATCTTCTATTGATTTATTTTACCCATTATTTCTTTCTTTATCCCATTTTTGGTGAGATCTTTTCTTGTGAACATAATTTTTCTTCCTTTCATAGTTTTTTTTCCAAAACCTTGTCATTTACCTCTTATGGGGTAATGATTTATTGCATTTACTTCAAAAAATGGGGCGGCGCCAGCTGGACGCGCTTCATAATTTTTTAAAAGCAACTCATTGTTGCGTTCAACAACAAGAAGACAAGAAATTAGTTTAGAATATTTTTTAAATTCTTTTTCTTGATACTGCTGCTGCAGGAACACATTCGAGGCATTGAAGGTCGAAAAAATTTTCTCTAACATGTCATTATCCGTTAACTTTTCCCT
>NC_029780.3:106087112-106110075 GCF_000817695.3 Arachis duranensis
CTACATAATTTCATTTGTGAAGTAATTCGGAACATTGCTGAATTGTATTCATTTATGGATTTAAAATCATGTAGATGTAAGTGCGTCCCCTAATATTGGATTTGAGGAAGTGTCACTGTTTTTTTATGATTATACCTTTCTTCAAGGTTTTTCACAGATTTGCAGGATCTTTTAGTGTGAGATATTCATTTTTCAATTATTCGTCAAGGTGACGACGAAGGAAGTTCATGGCTTTGACTTTATCCTTTTGAGATGCATTATTTTCAGCTTTAATGGTATCTCCAAGATCCATTGAATCAAGATGGATTTCGACATCTAGTTTCCATGATAAGTAGTTGTTTCTAGATATATCAATAGTATTAAATTCAGGATAAAAAAATTTTGACATAATAAAAATTTATTACCTGAGTTTTCCTAAATTTTGATTAGAATCTAGTGCTGATAATGTGTTGTAAAATAAATAAATAAGAAAGAAAAAATAAATATAAAATAAAGAGATATAAATAAATAAATGTAATATTAATATTCATCATAGTTAATATCTCAATATAATAAAAATGATGCATATATATACTACTAATATATGTAGTAGTAATGTATATATAAAATAGAAAGAAGACTATTAAAAAAAGAGTGTTTTATTTTT
The DNA here is from genome assembly GCF_000817695.3 of Arachis duranensis. NCBI lineage: Eukaryota > Viridiplantae > Streptophyta > Magnoliopsida > Fabales > Fabaceae > Arachis > Arachis duranensis. The sequence goes on from NC_029780.3 coordinate 106,087,759, forward strand.
GTTGTGTGCTGACTTTATTACTATTTATACGTCTACAAAATATTCATTTTTTAAACTTCATAAAATATAGTCTTTTTTGAGAAACTAAATATTTTTATTGAAAAAATTAACTGCCCAACATAATAAAAAAAGTCACAAAATATTAAAGGGACACCCATTTATATTTATCACAACACAAACTACTAAGTATTATATTAAAAAAATATTATTATATTTATAAAACGTGCTTTTCAAAATTGCTAAATCCTATAATTAAAATGGAAAGCATTTGACTTGAATTGACTCACGGAAAGGTATTGCAGCGGTCAATGTCTATTGTAACTTTGGTCAATCTAGGACAACTGTTGTGAAACCAAAAGAATCCGCAAAATTCTTGGGGATGCATTTGGATTTTCATCTTCAAGTGTCTCACCCTCAAACCCCCTGCCAGCCTCACCGGTGCATCTCCCTAAGGAATCACCTTTCATTCATTAACAAATTAATAAAATCACATAAAACGTTTTAATTAGTTACTATATAAAATTTAATTTCGTATTAACAATATCATATTACATGTAAAAAAATTTATTCACCAAACCAATTATTAATATAAAATATATACTAAAATATAAAATACACACTAAAATTAATTAAATATAAATATATATTATTTAATTTATTTTTAACATGTATTTTGCATTTTAATATATCTTTTATATAGTAATATACATCTAGCATATCATTAAACATAAATATATTGATTCATTTATCTATATTAGTACTAGTATATATACTTAAATATAAAGCTAGAAATCTAGTAATGAAATATAGTCTTACACAGTCTACCATATCCAACTATTACTATTCCCAAAACCAAAGAAACCATTGCAATAACACACATATACGAAGTACCTGAAGAATGACGCTGCAAACCGTAAGAACATTGACAGCAAAAAAATCTCGAATAAACCGAAGTTCGTTGCCACATGCAAAGAACTCATCCATGGGGCTTAAATCAAGATCTGCCTCCTCTATGGTACCAGCTACCACCTTCACTTCAGACCCCGGCGGCTCCGAACCACAGTACTTGAAAACCTTCAAATTTGGCGCCTCAAAACCAATATAATCCGTTCCAATTATGCACCTATCAATCACCAACTTCTTCAGTTCCAATTTCTTTATATCAAAGGATTCAATATCCCAACAGTTCTTCAGGCTCAAACTCTCCATCCACTCGCACGTCGATAACAGCGTCCTAATCGATTCCAATTTCAACGGAATCCAAGCAAGAGTCACATCTTTCAGTGCCACAAACTTGGCGAAAATTTCCAGGCGCCAAACTGCACGAGTAAAGTTCCAAACTCTCCAGTTTCTGGTGCAGATTCTTGTTCTCGTAAACGCGTCTCGGAAATTCAACCGAGCCATCATCGGAGCTATTCTCTTCAGGATGTTCCAAGAAATCGAGTTCCAGATCTTTGACGCCGTCCAGTACGGACGCAGGCTCCGATAATGTCGCTGCAGTTAGGAGGAGGAAATACCTTGAGGGTGAATTTGTGGTGGAGATGGTGGTGCTTGTGCAATGTGATCCAGATCTTGATGAAGTTCTTAAAAGCCTTCCTTTGCGCTACTTGAACGGCTCCACAAGCTTCTTCGTTCTTCCATTCAAGTTCGTCGTTGTTGACTGTGTTGGTAGATTGCCACATCTTCAGCCACTTCTTGGAGAGGATACATGTTTTCGCGGCTTCTTTGAAAGGAAGCGAGGAAAGAATGTAGAGAAGAATGTCTTTTTTCGGGCAATGAAAAAAGTTTGTCAGCTTCTTTTCCCGCCATTTTTCTAGTTCTTGCAATGGCTATGGCCAAGTTTTGACCAGCAAATAATGTCTTTACACATAACATAAAAAAAGTGGTATGCTAATGTGAAAGCGTAACTTCTTGATGCAATAGTATTTTAGAAAATTTGCCATTTAATAATTATAGTTTGTAACATAGATTTAGGTTTTGGTTTGAGAAAAAAAAAAAGAATAAAACAAAAACTTTAGATTGTCCAAAAAAAAAATTACACAGATTTTTTTATATAAAACTCAATAATATCAAAATGGAGCAGACAATAAGAAAGAAAAAAATGGATTAGAAGGTGTAAATTTAATTAACGTATAGGACTTATTTAAGTTTGAAAAAGAAAAAATAAGGTTAAGTTAAAAAAATACAACAAACGTAATTCTAAAAAATACAACAAACGTAATTTATAATTAACGTATTTCTGTTACTTATATTACAATTACTATAAATTAAAATTCTTAACAAAATGATAAATTAAAATTTGGTTAAATACATTTGAGTTAATTAAAAAGATAAAAATTAGTTAGCTAAAATGATATAGTTCGGTAATATGATGAGTAAAAAATTCACTTAAAATTAAACATACTAATTCTATTAATCATTTATAAACTTTTGTTCCTTTAATTTATCTATCTTGTATAACTATTGAAAAAAAAATTAATTATTCAAATAAATATTTAAAAAAAATTATACCTAAAATTGTAGAAAAGTCGTTAATAACTATCAACGACAACGAGCCGCTAATATTATTTAAAATTAATGCTTATAATGTGTTCTAATTTTTCTGAAATGTAATATGCCAATATTTTAATATCTGTTAAATTAAATTTAAATTTTAATTTGTAGTCCAACATTTTTTATCACGTCTATTTAATTTGAAAAATATAACTCAAATTCTAAGAGTTTTAAATTAATAAAGGCTATAATTAACTAATCCATTAATATGTTAATTATGAATTGCGTTTGTTGTATTTTTTTAACTTAACCTTGTCATTATTTTTTAATCAAACTTAAATAAACCTTATACGTTAATTAATTCGGGCCTGCTACACATACAAGCAATAAGGCCTTACAAGTGTTACAAGCCCTCAGCCCACAAACATTCTACACGCGCACTAATTATATTGAATGGAGCGTAACATTCACGCGCTCCCACTCAAACAGTTACGCTTCTCTTCGCGTAAATCGCCCCTTAATGGCAGACTCTTCCACTTCTTCCACTTCTCAAAGCCATTCAGAAAAAATGCAACCCTTCCATTTTCGAGCAACATTCGAAACTCAAGATATACAACTCGTCACTAACATTCGAAAACTCCATCAACACACCATAAAACTCTCGATCAAGAATCTCCAGAGAAAACAAAGCTATAATACTCAAGGTACGTTACATTACCATTCCTGTATATTTTCCAGATTTCGAACTAGATTTTACTGTTCTTCTACGTTGTTGTACGTTTTACTGTTCTTCTTGCTCTACGTCTCATTTTACAGTTTATAATGTTCTAGGTTTTACTGTTATTCTTACTTTTATGTTACAATGTTCTTCTTCGTTCTTGTAGGTGTTACTGTTCTTGTTGTTCTAATTCTTCTGGTAATTAATTTTTGGGGGTATATTCCGTAGTTTGGTGGGTGTATATGGAGTAATTTGTTGGGTGTATATGGCATAAAATGTTGGGTGTATATTTCTGAACTGATATACTGCACTTGCTTATATTTGCTTGTCCATGGGTGTATATTGCTTGACCTTGTAATGTTGCTTGATATTGATGCATGTTTGAGTGATACCTGACTGATATATATGGGTGTATCTGAATCATATCTATGGGTATATCTGACTGATATATATAGGTGTATCTGAATCATATCTATGGGTAGGGTGTATCTTACTGTTATCAATGGGTGTATCTGACTCATATATATGGGTGTATCTTACTAATATCTTTGGGTGTATTTTTTATTTCAGAGAAAATGCAGCGAGAAACCAACCTGGAAGAAATGTAAGAACAAATATATGTCTTACATGAAATCAGTTTTATATAATAGAAATATATCTGACTATAATTTTATTTTTGTTTGCAGCAAACCAAAGATCTTAAGTGTGCAACACATCTCTTAAGTGATAAATGATAAAAGGTTTCAAGAACAAGTATACTGTCTCTCCCCCAATATTGTGGTAAGTGTTACTTCTACGAATTTTGGGTGTATTTTCTGTATTCATTTGGGTGTATTTTTTACGTTCAATTGGGTGTAAATTGTGTCATTTGGGTGTATTTAAAGTATTCACTTGAGTGTATTTTCAGTATTTCATTTGTTGTTTCACAATTGTTGCAGAACATGGCCATTTCGAAGCACCCAAACGGGGAATTTATATCACCTAAAACCAATAAAGAATTCAGGGTGGAAGACTACCCAAGTTTTATTCCCTTCATAGATGCAAAAAAATTAACTTCGCATCCATATGTAAGTTTTCATTTGTAAAATTTGTTAGTACCGTTCTTTACTTATATGCCAAATAAAATAATACACTGTTGAAATGTGGCAATCCTTCAGATTTTTGCACATGTTTGCTACTCGGGCCATTGGTGGTTATGGGTGATTGATACAACAAAGCGGAGATTTCATATACTTGACCCGCTACACAAGAAAGCTCCAAGCGATGAGAGAAAGCAGCTTAATAAATTCACTGTAAGTTGGCTCTGTGTTCTTTACTTTAATAGATATGTGTATTTCAATTCAATATAAGGTGTATGTATGTTTTGCTTTGGGTCTAAGTATGTTCTCCTTTGGGTGTAATTTCTTTGTCGAGTTGGGTGTATTTTGTGAAACCATTTGGGTGTATTTTGTTTATCAAGTTGGGTGTATGTTGTTTATTAAGTTGGGTGTATTCCGTTTATTGTGTTGGGTGTATATTGTCCATTCAGTTGGTTGTATCTTGTGCATTCATTTGGGTGTATTTTATATCTTTAGTATGTTCTAAATAATGATTGTTTGCATTCATTTGGGTGTATTTCATTCGGGTGTATTACTGATTTGTTTTGGTATTTAAGGGATATGTAATTTCAAGAATGAGAACATATGCCGGCGGGGAACCTCTGAAGAAAGACGAGAAGGAGAAGGAAATTAAAGCATCATATGTTAATATATCAGGCCAAAAATCAACGTATAAATTTGTGACTCTGAACATTAAACTTTTCTAAATGAGATTTGTAATTTATTTTTTTCATTTTCAGCTATGACTGCGCTATCTACGTTATGAAGTGACTTGAGTTAATTGAGCCGGAAAACATTAAAAGGGGAAGTATGAATGGGATAATTGGAAACAGGTAACTGTCTTTAGAACTATATAACTCTGTATTACTTTACTGAATTAATATTGCTGTTTAAACAGAATATACTTTTTAATTGTAGGACGAGGTGGACCACTATAGAGTGGAGTATGCTTTGTGGATACTATTCAGTGAAATGAATAAAGAGAGAGATCAAGCAATTAGAGCGAGTAATGCAATAAGACTGTCGAAGCCATCCTCCGTATTATTGAGTCCGTTTTGTCAGATAAATTCTACTGATATAGAAACTGAGTAATCCAACTGCTAGCTAGTTTGTAAATTGAACAAATGCTGTAAAAAATTGCCATTTATAAACAACTTCTATTCAATGAATTTTTTTTTCATAGTTAAACTATATGTGCTATTAAACCTTCTGTGCTGTATTCAAAACCGGTATTACAGGTGATAAAATATGAAGAAAAAAATCAAGGCAGATCTAAACACAAATTATAAACTTTTACACCCAACGGGAGTTTAATATACACCCAAGATTGCTTAAAATATACACCCAAACTGTCTGTGCTATATTCAAAATGTATGAATTACAGGTACTAAAATATGAAGAAAAACATCAAATCAAATATACACCCATAACCTGTGATTGTTTACACCCAAATAAAGTTGAATATACACCCTGAAATCTATCCCCCCTGATGCTTTGAGACTAAAACTTTGAACCCTAAACACTTAAAACCTAAACCCTTACCCCTAACCTGTAAACCCTAAAACCCTAAACCCTAATATTATATATATGTATCTATATGTAAAATGTGAATTCACAAAAATACACCCAAAAGAACAGTGCTTTTACACCCATATTCTGTAAAACTATACACCTAAAGAGTTATCCCTTGCTGCTGGTACCCTAAACTGATAATTCATAATATGTCCTTGATATTGGCTGGAATTTGAATGCACCACTGATGCAGCATCAAACAGGTTTATCTGAATATAACACTCACATATTAGCTAAACTATTAACGAGAAAAATAAACTCAATCACCACAAATTTAAAGAACATCACTTTTACCTCGCTTAAAACTTTTGTTTTCTTCTTCTTTGTGGCATTTGCAATCTGTTTGTCCAACTTTGAACCTAGCCTATTTTTAGGACGTCCTCTTGTTTGAATCCTTGGCAGGCTTTGAAGCTCGTTAACGGATTCCAAGTTGGCGTCTTCGTGGGATAAAGAAGATGTCCCCTTTCTTTTGGCTTTTAATGATTCCATCTCAGCCATGACGTTATCGTACGCACGGTGTAGAATTGCAGTCAGCTCCTCCGATTCAGATGCAAATTCGCAAATATTTTGCGAACAAAAAACCAATTGGTTAAACCTCTTGCTTCTTGGCTCCATCAGTGGCTCGTCGTGGCTGCTCTTGATGTGTGTGTGTCGCCTCTTTACCTTCTTGCTCCATCGTTCCAGTATATATCTAGGTGACACTTGGCTTACTTGTTCAAAGCTTAACACGCTTAGTGCGTGATGACACAGTATCCCTATTGACTCGAATAATAATCATTGGCATTTTACCTCGGCTGCAACTGAGTTGTAAGTAACCACAAACTTGTTGAATATTGAGCTGGAAACTTGTTCTCCGACTTCGTATACTGAATAGCCTAGAGCGAAATTCGTTAATCTGGTGATGCAATTCGCCTTTCCTCTGAATTGCGCTTGGACTTTCCTAAACTTTTGATGAGTGTACACATCTTGAAACTGGGCTTCAATGGAGGATTTGGTTGCACACGGTATGACCGTATGAAAATCTGCAGCATCTGATTCTCTCTCTGCTTGCTCCCTGCTTTCGAGGCAATTATCGTATTGTTTGACGAACTGAATAAGCGAGCTGTTCTGGGTGATAAACTTGTTAAAAAATGAATGCATGCTCTCGCTCCTTTGTGTGCTTCTCATCCCTGCCCAGAAGTGGTGATCCAGATAGATAGGAACCCATATATAACGGTCTTCATACAGATCTGCAGAATACACCCAAACACAGACTATAAATACACCCGAAAAAACATGCAATTTACACCTCTGCTTCAGATTTTAAACAAAAATTACCTGAAAGCCACTTGTTGTCCACAAGACCAAAATTCAACAGAAAATCATTCCAATTCCTATCGAATGAGTCTTTGCTATGAGAGTTCCAAATAACTTGGCTCATTTCTTGTTCAATATCTGCATGTCCCTTGTACCCGTTTAATTTGCTTGGAATATTCTTCATGATGTGCCAAATACACCAACGGTGAATTATTGTTGGCATACAAGCCTCTAAAGCCCTTTTCATTGATGCGCATTGATCGGTGAGAAACCCTTTCGGAGCGTTTCCTCCCATGCAACGAAGCCAACATTGAAATAACCATTTGAATGATTCAATTTCTTCGTTTTTCATCAAAGAGCATCTGAGAAGTGTTGACTGACCGTGGTGATTCACCCCGACAAAAGAACCACAGACCAAATTATACCTGAAACAAATTACCATAGTGCAGAATTCAAAATCATTAGGTACACCTTAACAAATGCTTCGTATACACCCGAAAAACATCCAATATACACCTCTGCTGCGGATTCAAAAAAATACATTAATTTAGCATCATAAACAGGGGCAGTTTGTTACCTGTTTGTATTGTCGGTGGTGTCAAATGAAATGACGTCTCCGAAATACTCAAAGGCAGCTCTACTTCTTGCATCAGCCCAAAAAGCCAGCTTAATCGATTGATCCTCCTCGAGTTCAAGCTCAAAAAGAAATTCTGATTCTTCTCTTTCATTCTTAACAAATATTTCCCGAATTCCTTTGCATCTTTTTGTTCGGAAACATTCCGTACTTCCCTGGTAATGTAATTCCTCACGTCCTTTTTGATAAAATTTAACTCGCGGTGAACCCCGGCAGCCGCAACAAATGATTGGTAGGTTTTGCTTGGTCTGATACCGGCCTCCTCGTTATTCTCTATTGTACGACGAATGGACATGCTTAGTTCCCTGTGCTGTTTGAGCATCTCTGCTTTACTTGGACAGCAGGGGTGTGAATGATCCAGCACAACCTTTGAAATGATCCAAGCACCGACATCCTTCAATGTGTGTATATAAATTCTTGCAGGACAGTTTAAACCGGCTGTCGGATTAGTCTTCTCGGTCGGAGATATTTTAGATTTCCATTTTCCCTCTCTGCTACATGTAATCAATTAATTCTTAATCTCGTTTCCCTTCCTATTTGTGCTCCGAACTCTTGTAGAAAAACCTGCAGCCTTGGCGTAGTTCCTGTAAAATTTTCCAGCATCTTCAAGGGTGGTAAAGGTTATTCCAACCTTCGGAACAAACTGGTCATCAACAACCGAGAGAGGCTGCAGAATACACCATGTCAAAAATTATAAATACACCCAATCATGTCTGATATGATACACCCGAACCGCAACAACTCAACTAAAATGACAATAAAAGCCATAAACTGTAAATACACAGGCTGCAGAATACACCATGTCAAAAACTAAAAACACATCTAATCATGTCTGATATAATACACCCGAACAACAACAAGTCAGTTAAAATAACAGAAAAAGCAGTAAACTGTAAATACACCCACACTTCTAGCAAAAATACACCCAAAAAAGATCTGAGCTACACCCGAGCGTCTGCTATAAATTCCATATAATTAATCAAAACTAATACATTACATTCAATCCATAGATTTATCTTCATGCATTATTTTGATAGTCAATGTTCACGAATTATTCACCTACACAATGCTATACAAATTACTGCAACAAAATTCATTGTAATCCTATATAAATCAAATCTCAGGAACTTCGTTAGATTCAAATTCATAGTCCACTTCGCCTGGATTCAGCTAACAATCTGAGGTTGAATCATCCATTATCTTCAAAACGAGTTCAAACTTTGATTTCAGAAAATGAAAAATCAAATAGAAAACGAAATTGGAGTTGCAGAGAGAGGAACTAACGTAAATGACGAAGAAGAAACGAGTGAGAAAGGAGAGGAAAAGAACGATCGAAGAAACAAGGGGAAGCTTCGCGAGAAGAAGAACGAGCAAATCTGCAAATAACGAAAACGAAGAAGGAAACAAATCTTTTAAATTTGGTAGTTAGATATACGCGGGATCCCTATATAGCGCGTGTATACAACGTAACCCTTGGAGCGCGTTTTGGGGTTTTATTTGTTAATGAACTTGTAAACCATACAAGTCATTAGGGCTTGTATGCAGAGCTTTTCTGTAATTAAATTTACGCCTGCTAACCTTTTTTTTCTTTCTTATTGTCTGCTTCATTTGATATTATTGAGTTTTATATAAAAAAACCTGATGTAAATATTTTTGGACAATCTAAAGTTTTTTTTTATTCTTATTTTTTTTTTCATTCCAAAACGTAAACCCATGTTACAAACAATAATTATTAAATGGCAAATTTCTTAAAATACCATTGCATCAAGAAGTGTAAGTTATCCCCTTTCATATTAACATACCACTTTTTTTATGCTACGGGTAAAGATACCATTCCCAGATCAAAACTTGACCATGGTAAGCCATCCTATACTGTACTACCAGAGAAGTGACCTTACTATTTAGTATTTATATTTATAGGGAGGTTTTGAACATTTAATTAAGTGGCCATCACCCCACCCATTTTATCTAATTTCCCACATGCTGTAACTCTATATTTAAGGAAAATTATTTCTATTACTTCGCCAAGTTTTATTCAACCTCAATAAAGTTTTATTTGTATGTGCACCTTGATTAAGTGTACCAATTATTCACGTGTTTTTTATTATTAATTTTTTTAGAGTTTAACAAAAATTAAATTATAGAGTTTTTGTTATAGAACTCTAATAATATATCGTAAAATAAATTTTTAAAAAATAAACTAATAAAATAAAACACATGAATAAATTTATATATTAACAAAATTAAAAATATTAAACTACATAAATTTGACTAAACAGTAAAACTATAGATCAGAAGATATTTTTACTTTTAGTCATACTATTTTATTTAAGAAAAAGTATAATTAATCAACAGTTGTCAATTTATTATCAAATAAAAATATGTTTTTGCTCCATCTTATCAAAATACATACTAAATGATGAGCTTTTGAGTCTAATGTATAGACAGTATAAAATATTCTATATAATCATGCAATTACGTTTATCTTTTTTATAATTATTTATATTGTTAATAAAAATAATAATTATTTTTTAAAATAAAACATCTCTTAAATCCATTCTTGAAGTTGAACTACTTCTCGAGCGATCTTCTCGCAAAACGAGTCTCTGGGCACATGGAGGGGAAGCTGTAATAAGAGCAGCAGAAAGCTCTAGGAAATATCATCGAATTCATTATATTGGTATCTGGATTTGATGAGAGTTGAAATTGATTGTAGGATCAAAAAAGCTATAATAGTGGACTAGTGAAGGTTGCCATTAGTCGAGAATGAGCAAGAAGAGAAGACTGAAAGCCTAGAAGTCAAAGCTTTCTTCCTATTATCAAGGAATCCGCTTTTCAAGTCAATTGAGCACACAAGAAGTTGTCCAGAGTAGAGTTAGGGGGAGGCAAAGTTAGTCCAGTTACAGGTTACAGGTAAGCTCATGAATGCCTTATTAGAGGGAATACCTCTTTCAAGCTTTCAAGTGAGTGAAGTTAGTCGGGGGTATAATCAAATTCCTATCACTCCAGCAAAATAGTTTTTTAGTTGTAAATAGCAAAAAACGTCATTTAAATGCTCCTTTAGCCTTATCGTGTTACTATTCAGAGATCCTATTCCTAGGGCATTGGATGGGCATCAGAGCCATCGATCGACTTTGGCTGAAACAGGCCTACCCGTAGAGTTATCCTTTCCCAAGTGCTTACTTCTTTTCTTTAGTCAACAGATTCGGCTAGCAATGTAACCTATAATCTAAGTAGTCCTGCATCTTCTAAACTTGAGATTTAGAACAGAACTTCTACCAACATTTCGTCCGAGCCTTAACCGCTCATTTCGCTATCGCTCAAACTCCCTAGCTTTCTTCGTTCGTCTAAGTTGGTCGAACACTACGTTCCTCGATCTTCTTCTACAACAAAGGGCGCCACCCTCCCCCTTACCCTACTTTTTCCACCCTCTGACCAGACACATAGAAGAATCATTTGTCTTCTAGGATGAGCCTTAGAATGTTTTGAAAAGCCGGGCTTAACTACTTAACGAGGCAGAGAAATACAATTCTAAATGAGCGCAAACATGAAAACCTTCTATTCTACCTTCTAAAATGAAATTAGCTCAATAGAAGGGCGCCCCTACCCACCTCTCGGGGTGGCCTCGCTCATCAATCTAACATGAGCTACTACTCCATGTACGAATTGAAAGCTCTCACTGGTGAACCCAAAACTAAACTAAACTGCACTAAACTAATTTTTAAAGAAGTAGAAAAATGCGTTCAGGAACCCGATTTGAATACCGAGCCCTATAAGCCAATTATAATCTAGAGACAGAGCAGCGAAACTGGGATTTAATTGGGTCAGAAGGGCCCTAAGACAAACAAATAGACAATGAGGACGATTTGGATGCCCTCTATATAATAGTTTGCCTTACAGCTCACTTTGGAAGTATGGCTTACCTGAAAAACTTCCACTCCCCTCGTTGACAATCACCAATGAACTTCGACCACGGCCAGGATTCTTTCTACTACAAAACAGTCGAGCAACCGTTGAATTTCTAGAACGGTCACAGCCTACATAACTTGTCTCCCTCTTTTCAAGAAAGTCAGTCTCAGACCATATGTAGTTCTTGGTCCTTTTTTTTATAGTTCCTGACATTTTGGTTTTCATGAAAGTCCTTAATCGAATGTTGTCTTACAATTATTTGTACTACTGAAAGAGGGGCCATAAGAGGTCCGGGTTTGTGTTCAAAACGGAAAGCCAGTCTTGATACTCGGACTTCTTATCCGGTATCTCTAAGTTGGAAAGAATGGTTCCGGAGAATCCCCAAGCCAGGTCATTTTCTTCTGCCGAGTGGACAGAAAGTTGCCATTTTAGTCACCCCCGGGTTTGGAAATGCTGAAATTGCTCAAAAATCAAAGTGTAACTTTTCTTTTAAGAGTGTAACTTGATTTGGATCTGTTTCGGTCGCATCCGGAGATAAACTACCAGCAGGCCCATGGACAGAAAAAGACGATTCACTGGGCTCCCCCCATAGGGTCCCTATTTACTGAGGAGTCGCCTGATGATCAGATTTTTGACGGTTTAGAATTTCACTAATGAAACCTCGTTATAAAGTATAGTTTCTAAACCAAACAATAATCCTTTCATACAAAAAGTTGTTTGTCACAAGTACAAACCCCTAAATTTATAAACCGAAGTATTGGACCTCGGGTCGTTCTCCCTAGGAATTGTAATGAAGTGTCTTGTTATTGGTTGTGAATAGAGTTATATTTGGGGTTTTTAAGATTTTAGACAAGAAATATAAATGGCAAAGAAAATAAACTAACAACTAGCAAAGCTCTTGGCAAGATATGAGAACTAGAAGTCCTATCCTAGTTATCCTTCTCAATTGTGATGGGACATTCTTCCAAGCATTTCATCAAACACTTGGAAGGTACAAAAGAAAAGTATAGTAAATCACAACAAGAATGAATTCTAACAATAATTGAATGCAAAGAATTAACAACAACAATCAAGGAAATCACAATTATCATGAATTACCTCAAATTGCATTATTGAAAGAGGAAATAAAAGAACAACAATCTATCCATAACAAGATGAAGAATCATAAGAAGTAAAGTACATAACTAGAGAGAGAAAGAGGAGAAGATTAAGAATTGGTGAAGGAAAAGTGAATCAAAGCATGAATTAAACCTAGATCTAAGAAGAGAGATTAACCTAAACCTAATCCTAATTCTAGAGAGAAGTGAGAGCTTCTCTCTCTAAAACTAACTCTAAACTAATCCTAGTTATGCTATATGATTCCCAGATGTCTTCCCCTTCAATCCTTGATCTTTTTATTCCTTTCTCCTAGCAATTGGCACCAAAATGGGTTCAGAAACCCTCTCAAATCGCCAGGCACGTGTTGCTTTAATGAAGTCATGTGCGGTCATCGACGCGTGCGCGCACGGTACGCGTGCACGTCCCTGGTCGATTCTGCAATGTGCGCGCGGGTGCCTTATGCGCGTGCGCGTGCATGGCTGACTTTGCTTCTTTGACTTTTTATGCTTCTCTCCACTTGTATGCTTCCTTCCTTGCTTCATTTGATCCATACCTAGCCTATTTCAATCCTGGAATTACTAGCAAACACATCAAGGCATCTTATGGGATCAAGGAGAAATTAGAATTCATCAAAATAAGGCTTAAAAAGCATGTTTTTACACTTAAGCATAAATATGGGAGAGATTACAAAACCATGCTAATTCATAGGCTAAATGTGACAAAAAGTTATCAAAATACTCTAAATTCAATACAAGATAAACCCTAAAAATGGGGTTTATCAACCTCCCCACACTTAGACCTTAGCGTGTCCTCATGCTAATCAACCTCCCCACACTTAAACCTTAGCATGTCCTCATGCTAAATTAAGAAGGAACTAAGGGTTATGACATTTATTAAATGCAACTAAACTATATGGGTCCTATCTAAATGCAACTACCTAAAGTAAATGCAAATGCTTAGTTCAAACAAATCAATTCCCAAGAGAACATGTGTAAGCACAATAGTTAGGGCAATAGGAGTTAAGTCTAAACCACAATTGTATTAAATTATCAAAAAGAGTTCAAACTTGCAAGAATATATATAATATGGGTGAATACATGTAATTGAACTTTTGAACCCTCACCGGATGTGTATCCGCTCTATTCGCTCAAGTGTTTAAGGGTTAATCCACTCAATTCTCTTCTATTCAAGCTTTCCAAAATTTGATTTTCTTCTAACAATCAACACATATTCAATGCATGCATACATTCATCATGAGGTCTTTCATTTAGGTTGTGATGGAGTTAGGGTCAAGGTAGGATCATTTATGGTTAAGTGGACTAGAGTTTAGATCTTTGATAAGTGTAGACTTTCCCACTAACCTATGCAATGACCTATACCATAGACTTCCCCACCTAACTATATAATGACCTATACAAGTTCAAACTATTCTAACTACCCATTCTTCACTTTTTTTTCTTACATATTCATGCATTCTATTCTTTAATTCATAACACTTATGCATTGATTCCTTTTTGTTGAACTTCACCTTGGGGCATTTTGTCCCCTTTTTATTATTTTTCTTCCTTTTCCTACATACATTTTTTCTTTTCTTTCCTTTTCTTTTCTTTTTTTTCTTTTTCACTTTTTTTTCTTTTTTTTTCTTTTCATTTCTCATACAAGAACATCAATGCGTAAGGTCTATACATTTAATCAATACATGAGTATGTACCAATTCCCCAATATTTACAACAAAAATGCAAAACTACCCTTTTATTCAACCAATGTCCAATGTTCCCAAGCCTCACCAACTTTGAATAATAAACACTCTCACTAGCCTAGGCTAATCAAAGATCCAAACAAGGACTTTCATTGGTTTTCCGTCGTGGGCTTGTAATGTGCTAAAATGAGAATAAGTTGGTTAAGCATAGGCTCAAAATTGGCTAACAATGGGGAGTAAAAGGTAGGCTATTTGGGTAAGTAGGCTAATGAAATAATGGCCTCAATCATACAAATGCATGAATACAAGAAATAGATGGACATATCGAATCAAGCAAATCAAGGATCATAATCATAGAAAGAGAACAATTTCACACAAGAATGGAAAATAAGTGGTTATAAAATGTAACCACATCAATAGGCTCAAGTCTCACAAGCTTGTGTTCTTAATTCAATACATGCTTCACAAAGTATGAATTCAAGCAAGTTTCACCAAAAATTTTCTTTCAATCAATTGGGTTAATGCCCTATATTTAAATTTCTTGAAAAATCTCAATATTTGACTAAGCATTGTTGTGATTGAAAAATGCAAAAATTTCCTTAGTTTACCCTTTCCTTTTCCGCTTAAAACCACTTTCTTATGCAAAAAGGGTGACTAAGTGTTTGCAATTCAAAGTATGATTTCTAATCACAACCACAACTAAAAAGAAAGATATGCAAAAATGTGTAAAGAAAAATCCAACTAAAAGTATGAAAGTTATCATCTACAACATTTAAAGATATCTATAAGCATCAAAATATCTAAAATCCAAAATAAGCGGTAAAGGTATCCAAAGTAAACTCAAAATGCATCAAAATGTATACAAAAGATATGCAAAATAAGATACTAGGAGAGTAGCCAAAAAGTTCACCGGTCCCCTCCCCATACTTAAGATCAAGCATCGTCCTCGATACTAAACCGGAGGATCAGTGGAAGGTACAACAGTGGGCTCTGGCTCTGTCTGTGGCTATGGGACCGGCTCTGCATGGGTCTGATGTGTCTCTGTGGTGTCTGGGGCATCTGGAGGGGCATCCTGCTGAGTCGGTGCCTCCGCATCCTCCTCCTGATGATCCTGCTCATCGGAGGCCGGAGAGTCGAGAAGCGGAGGTATGACAGCACCTAGAGAAATGAGCGCCTGGTCCATCCGATCCAGTCGGCGTCTGACATGGAGTCTCTCGCGCTCTAAAAACCGAAATAGACGCTGGACCAGTAAGTAGGTGGGCTCAGGTGCTGCAAGAGGAACTGTCGATGAAGACGGAGCTGCTGCTGTAGAGGAAGATGGGGCTGCTGTAGGGGCTGATGGTGAAGCTGTCCCCACTACTGCTCTAGCCCTGGAACGGCGTCTAGCTGGGGGCTTCTCGTGCACCCAACCACCCCAAGGGATAGTAACCTCCCTGTCATCTGCATTAGGGGGTGGTGGTATCACATCATCATCTAGCCAGGGGACCTCAGCTAGGGCCGCCATACTCGTGACCAAGGTAGGAAATGGAAGTAGGCCACGAATATGCACCCGCCACATGCACTGTCGGATAAGTCGAGGAAAATAGACGTCCTTCCCCTCCATGACACACCCAATTAGCAGAAGCATCTCCATAGGGATCTCAGAGAAGTGAGTGGTAGGCAAGACATAGTGGGCAAAGATCATCTGCCAAGTCTTGGCCTCCCTGGTCAACTGAGCAAATAGCATCCCCTTAGGCTTGGTGTTGGTCGCATCCATGACCCATGTAGCATTCGATAGCCCAATCACGCGCCTAAGCGCCTCAGAGTCAAAGGTCATGGTATGGATAGCCATCTCTGCCTGCTGATGGGCACACATGTCATCAGTAATGTGCCGACACTGTAATGCCTCCTCTATCGTAGTCTCAGTGATCTTAACCTCTCTACCCCTCAACTGAACCGAATCCAAAGTGGGACGGAAGAAGTTGCAATAAAATTCCTTCACCCAAGAGATGTTAATATCCCCCAAATCCCTGTCAACAAAATCTATACCCAACTCAAGGATCCGACTAGTAATGGACCGTCGGACATCATTGGGGAGAATAAGCTTCTTCTTGGTATTCAGTTTTGTTGTCCGATACTTGGAAAGTCGAAGCTCACAGTAGAGATTGGGGAACTTAGTCGGATCAGTAGAAGGTAACAGCTAATTTTCTTTTTCTTCGTCATTTAGAGGATTCTTAGCATAATTCTTGTAGATGGAGGGAATAGAGGGTGTAGAGTGTTTTCTTTTCTTGGAGGTAGTGGCTATGGCTTTTCCTTTATCCGACATCCTGAAAAATATGATAGAATATAAGCAATGAAACACTTAGCATGTAACAAAGAAGGCATGTTCAGGATACAATTGGCTAATAACAATCATGATGTTGAAATGAACTTGAAAAGAATTGGTAAACAAGTAAGCATAAGTGAACAAGTAAGCCAAGAATGCAATATTCACTAAAGTCAACAACCCTTACTCAATAAGCAATAAAATAATCATACTTTAGAAAGAATGGTTAAAGAGGGTTAAAGGTGAGTAGAAGTTAAATGGTTAAAGAAATTAGTGAGTTAGAAAAGTGGATTAGTGGTATGATGATATTTAGGCTCAATTAAAAGAGAAGTTCTGGTTCATGTTCACAATAATAGGTGTAAATCCGGGAAGTTGAAAGGAAACGGAAATTAGCCCAAATTACAATAGAGATTAAGATGAAAACAAATTTCTTGAAAATTGGGCAGCGTTCCGGCTTAAAATTAGACATTTCCGGATAGCAAAATAGCACAAATAGCAAGAAAGCAACATCAATTAAGCACAGCAGTAGTGGTATAGCATGCAGGCAACACAATTTGCACAAAATAGCAACCCAAAATCAACATACAGTACCCAAGGAAACAAACAGCAAATATGCACATACGGAGCACTTATCAGGCCTAGAATCCTCTATCCAGTCCTAGCTACCTAACCGCAATTATTTCTAACTAATCCTAACATACAACATTCCAATTCTAACTAACTAACAGAGAATTAACAGAAATGACGGTTTCATAGAAAGAAGAATTAGGACAGGAACCTGGGAGCTAGGCAGAATCAAAAATGAGAAAGGGAATTGGAGTCGGAACGGAAGCAGCAGAATCAGTGAGTCGCGCCGCCGTGGATGGTGGCGGTAATGGCAGGGCGGTGATTGTGGCGGCGTTCGGAGGAGTGAGAGACTGAGTAGAATGGATGAGTGAAAGAGAGAAAGCGAAGAGGTGTTGGGTGGTGGTGAGAGAGAGAGAGAGAGAGACCGGCCGTGTGATGGTGGTAGCCGGCGGTTGAGGTGAGAAGAAGAAAATGGAAATGGTGAGGGAGAAGAGAGTTTAGAATTTTTGATGATTGAATTTTTGACGGTTTAGAATTTCACAAATGAATTCTCGTTGCAAGTATAGTTTCTAAACCAATCACTAATCCTTTCATACAAAAAATTGGTTGTCACAAGTAACAAACCCCTAATTTTATAAACCAAAGTATTCAAACCTCGGGTCGTTCTCCCTAGGAATTACAATAAAGTGTCTTGCTATTGGTTA
The DNA here is from genome assembly GCF_000817695.3 of Arachis duranensis. Taxonomy (NCBI): domain Eukaryota; kingdom Viridiplantae; phylum Streptophyta; class Magnoliopsida; order Fabales; family Fabaceae; genus Arachis; species Arachis duranensis. The sequence goes on from NC_029780.3 coordinate 106,105,851, forward strand.
TGAGTTATTTTTTTGGGGTTTTGATAAGAAACATGAAAGATAAATGGCAAGAAAGTAAACTAACTCCCTACTCACCCCAAGCCCCAATGGATGATTCTCTCACTTTGCTACTTCAAGGGCAAGAAGCCATGAAGCGGGATACACTTGAGTTTGTGACCAATTTGACCAAGGTGGTGCAAGCTCTAGTCCACCAATGTTTGAATACTCAAGTTTCCCCCGTAGCCACATGTGGAAAACCTAAAGAAGAGCAAAGCATGAAGGAGAGATTGGAAACTCCGGTGGGGGATGAGGGATGCCATTTTGTATTGGAGCAACTAGAGGAAGCCATGATTATTGAAGAAAAGGAAGAAGTGGTTGAAGATTTAGGAGATGTTGAAAGTCCATGGGAATGTAGCATCATGGAAAACTCTTCCAAGAAACTTGATATTGATGTTGAGGAGGGTGCGCAACCTCCAAAGCATATCATTGTTGGAGACTTGGAAGAAGCTTATCAAGAGATGGATTCAATCATGGACGAATTTCTCTCTACAATGGAATGCTCTCCCATTGGACGTGAAGTTGAAACTATAAAAGAGTGTGCACGACCTCCCAAGGAAAATGAAAATGGCATGGTGTATATTGAAATTGAAGAATATGAAGAGGTCGATCAAGAGATAGATTCATTCATTAATGAATTCCTATCCAAAATTGACTCACCTCCCATTGGGCAAGATAAAGTTCTTGAAGACAACGCCAAGCCATGTGATAAAAAGGGAAAGGTTGAAATCGAGGAAGCTCGCAAAGAGGTGGAAATACACAAAGAAGAATACAAGGAAGTAGACCTTGCATTGTCTAAGTGTGGGGAGGTCCCCCTTCCCAAGTCACCCTCCAACACAACATTCAAGTGGGTAAAACTCTTATCCCTAAGCTTTCCTTTCTCACTTGAATATGGTTTAATTGAAAATGATGGTCAACTTAGAGCTCTTTGTGGAGTTAAAAGCATAAGAGAGTTGTGTAGTGGTTGCAAGTTAGGAATTAGGCTCATTAAGGTCAAAGCTTCAAGGTATAGGAACGATGATTGGAAGAATACCACTTTATATGGGTCTCGACAGAAGGCTAGGTGTGCTAAAGAAAATTCTACACGTCAACCACCTGGAAAGAAAAAGTATGAAGATCAAATTGAAGACGGGTGTACTTAAGGACTTAAACTAAAAGTGCTAGGTGGGAGACACCCCACCATGGTAAACTCTTTCCACTCTCTTTTAAATTTGCTTAATAAGTGATTTGAGTTACCATTGTAGGTAGATGTTTCATATAAATTTGTTTGTACAACTTAATTGTTAGCTTAGTCACATGTATGTTGTGTTTAGTAGTAGATGAATAATATCAAATTGCATTTTTTGTGAATTGTATGATGGTTGATTGAATAAAGAGTTGTGAGCAGTATGGGGAGCACCCAGCAAAATTTTTCTGAAAAAAGGGGGGGTGGACGCGCGCGCACAATGTACACGCACGCGTCCCTGAGCGGATGCATCATCACCCACATCCTCGAGAGTTGGGCTTCTCTTGGGCAACCACTATGCCATGAGCCCAACCTGACCCACGCTGACGCGCACTACGTGCGTGCGCGCAGATTATGAGAACATGAAAGTTCACGCAGACGCGCACCTGCCGCGCCCGCGTCGATCTGCTGCTGCAATTTTTTTGAGCCAAGCCCCAGAGAGTTGAGCCGGATTTGGGCCAACTTTAAGCCCCCAGCCCAACCCAATTTACACGGATGCGCACTTGCCGCGTGCGCGCCCATATGCCCAGGGAGGAACAGACGCGAGCGCACGCATCGCGCTAGCGCGCCTTAGCAAAAATTACCAATGTACGCGGACGCGCACTTGCCGCGCGCGCGTCCCTTACATGCTGCCGCCACTCTAGGTTTTTGCCCCGAGAGTTGGGCGCGCGTCAAGCCCACTCTAAGCCTCAGGCCCAACTCCATGTACACGTGCGCGCGCCGTACGCGCACGCGCCCTTGCATAGTTGCGCACCCACGCTTGAGCGCACTGCACGCTCACGCGTGAATCCCCAGTTTTCATCAATGTACGCGGACGCGCAAGGTGCGCGCTCGCGTCGATTCAAAAAAGGGGATAACCCTAATACGCGAAGAGCGTTCCGCAGTCGCGCACTCTCTTCTCCCTCACCATTTCCATTTTCTTCTTCTCACCTCAACCGCCGGCCACCACCATTACACGGCCGGTCTCTCTCTCTCTCTCTCACCACCACCCAACACCTCTTCGCTTTCTCTCTCTCTCACTCATCCATTCTGCTCAGTCTCTCACTCCTCCGAACGCCGCCATAATCACCGCCCTGCCATTACCGCCACCATCCACGGCGGCGCGACTCACTGATTCTGCTGCTTCCGTTCTGACTCCAATTCCCTTTCTCATTTTTGATTCTGCCTAGCTCCCAGGTTCCTGCCCTAATTCTGCTTTCTATGAAACCGTCATTTCTGTTAATTCTCTGTTAGTTAGTTAGAATTGGAATGTTGTATGTTAGGATTAGTTAGAAATAATTGCGGTTAGGTAGCTAGGACTGGATAGAGGATTCTAGGCATGATAAGTGCTCCGTATGTGCATATTTGCTGTTTGTTTCCTTGGGTACTGTATGTTGATTTTGGGTTGTTATTTTGTGCAAATTGTGTTGCCTGCATGCTATACCACTACTGCTGTGCTTAATTGATGTTGCTTTCTTGCTATTTGTGCTATTTTGCTATCCGGGAATGTCTAATTTTAAGCCGGAACGCTGCCCAATTTTCAAGAAATCTGTTTTCATCTTAATCTCTATTGTAATTTGGGCTAATTTCCGTTTCCTTTCAACTTCCCGGATTTACACCTATCATTGTGAACATGAACCAGAACTTCTCTTTTAATTGAGACTAAATATCATCATACCACTAATCCACTTTTCTAACTCACTAATTTCTTTAACCATTTAACTTCTACTCACCTTTAACCCTCTTTAACCATTCTTTCTAAAGTATGATGATTTTATTGCTTATTGAGTAAGGGTTGTTGACTTTAGTGAACATTGCATTCTTGGCTTACTTGTTCACTTATGCTTACTTGTTTACCAATTCTTTTCAAGTTCATTTCAACATCATGATTGTTATTAGCCAATTGTATCCTGAACATGCCTTCTTTGTTACATGCTAAGTGTTTCATTGCTTATATTCTATCATATTTTTCAGGATGTCGGATAAAGGAAAAGCCATAGCCACTGCCTCCAAGAAAAGAAAACACTCTACACCCTCTATTCCCTCCATCTACAAGAATTATGCTAAGAATCCTCTAAATGACAAAGAAAAAGAAAATCAGCTGTTACCTTCTACTGATCCGACTAAGTTCCCCAATCTCTACTGTGAGCTTCGACTTTCCAAGTATCGGACAACAAAACTGAATACCGAGAAGAAGCTTGTTCTCCCCAATGATGTCCGACGGTCCATTACTAGTCGGATCCTTGAGTTTGGTATAGATTTTGTTGACAGGAATTTGGGGGATATTAACATCTCTTGGGTGAAGGAATTTTATTGCAACTTCTTCCCTCCCACTTTGGATTCGGTTCAGTTGAGGGGTAGAGAGGTTATAATCACTGAGACTACGATAGAGGAGGCATTACAGTGTCGGCACATTACTGATGACATGTGTGCCCATCAGCAGGCAGAGATGGTTATCCATACCATGACCTTTGACTATGAGGCGCTTAGTCGCGTGATTGGGCTACCGGATGCTACATGGGTCATGGATGCGAACAACACCAAGCCTAAGGGGATGCTATTTGCTCAGTTGACCAGGGAGGCCAAGACTTGGCAGATGATCTTTGCCCACTATGTCTTGCCTACCACTCACTTCTCTGAGATCCCTATGGAGATGCTTCTGCTGATTGGGTGTGTCATGGAGGGGAAGGATGTCTATTTTCCTCGACTTATCCGACAGTGCATGTGGCGGGCGCATATTCGTGGCCTACTTCCATTTCCTACTTTGGTCACGAGTATGGCGGCCCTAGCTGAGGTCCCCTGGCTAGATGATGATGTGATACCACCACCCCCTGATGCAGATGACAGGGAGGTTACTATCCCTTGGGGTGGTTGGGTGCACGAGAAGCCCCCAGCTAGACGCCATTCCAGGGCTAGAGCAGTAGTGGGGACAGCTTCACCATCAGCCCCTACAGCAGCCCCATCTTCCTCTACAGCAGCAGCTCC
>NC_029780.3:106111978-106112366 GCF_000817695.3 Arachis duranensis
TTAGATTAGGTATTTTTTTTTTCGGAATTCTTGAAGATGAATTCTAGAGTTTCATGATGATTTGTTGAAGTCTGGCTGGCTTTGAAGCCATGTCTAATTTCATTGGACCGAGGTTTCAACTTATCATCACAAAAGCTTGTTGATTTCTATCAATCTTGCTATTGGAGCAGTGATCTGCTAAGGCTTGGCTGGCCTTTTGGCCATGTCTAGTGTTTCGGACCGAAGCTTTCTTTGAAAGTTTGGCTGGCTGTGAAGCCATGTCTAATTCCTGGACCGGAGTCTTAGACTAAACATTGCATGATTCCTGGAATTCTCATTAAGAATTTTGATACCTTTATTTTCTTTTTCCACTTAATTTTTGAAAAAGCACAAAAAAAAAATTTACAAA
>NC_029780.3:106114874-106115424 GCF_000817695.3 Arachis duranensis
CCTTTGCTCACCAAAGAACTGGATGACTTGTCTAGGCAGAAATTACCTCAAAAGAGACAAGAACCTGGGAAGTTCTCAATACCTTGTACAATAGGCACCATGACCTTCAAGAAAGCTCTGTGTGACCTAGGGTCAAGCATAAACCTCATGCCTTTCTCTGTAATTGAGAAGCTATGGATCTTTGAGGTACAAGCTGCAAGAATCTCACTAGAGATGGCAGACAATTCAAGAAAACAGGCTTATGGACTTGTAGAGGATGTTCTAGTAAAGATTAAAGACCATTACATCCCTGCTGATTTCATAGTCCTAGAGACTGGGAAGTGCATGGATGAATCCATCATCCTTGGCAGACCCTTCCTAGCCACAGCAAAGGCTGTGATTGATGTTGATAGAGGAGAGTTGATCATTCAAGTGAATGAAGAATCCTTTGTGTTTGAGGCTCAAGGATATCCCTCTGTCACCATGGAGAGGAAGCATGAAGAGCTTCTCTCAAAACAGAGCCAAACAGAGCCCCCACAGTCAAACTCTAAGTTTGGTGTTGGTAGGCCAG
>NC_029780.3:106115591-106116482 GCF_000817695.3 Arachis duranensis
CAAGCTACTGACATTAAAAAAGCGCTTGTTGGGAGGCAACCCAATGTTATATTTTATCTATTTTCCTTTGTTATTTTATGTTTTTTTTTAGGTTGATGATCATGAGAAGTCACAAAATCAATGAAAAAAGCAAAAACATTATGAAAAGCAGAAAGAAAAACAGCACACCCTGGAGGAGAACGTGCTGGCGTTTAAACGCCAGTAAGGCTAGCTGATGGGCGTTTAACGCACAGTCTAGCACCATTCTGGGCGTTTAACGCCAGAAAGGGGCCGTTTAACGCCCAGTCTGGCACCATTCTGGGCGTTTAACACTAGAAAGGGACACCAGACTGGCGTTTAACGCCAGAAAGGGGTACCAGACCGGCGTTTAACGCCAGAAAAGGGCAGCAGCCCTGCGTTTAACGCCAGGATTGGCAGAAAGGGGGTGTTTTGCATGCCACTTGGTGCAGGGATGAGCTATCCTTGACACTTCAGGATCTGTGGACCCCACAGGATCCCTACCTACCCCACCACTCTCTCTCTTCTTCACCCATTCACCAATCACCTCAACACCTCTTCCCCAAAAGCCCTTCACCTATCAAATCCCATCTTTCTCTTCACCACTCACATCCATCCTTCACAAAACCCCACCTACCTCACCATTCAAATTCAAACCACTTTCTCACCCAAACCCACCCTCAATTAACCGAACCCTACCCTTTCCCCACTCCTATATAAACCCTCCTTCACTCTTTCATTTTCACACAACCTAAACACCACTTCTCCCTCATTTGGCCGATCACAAAGCCATTCCCTTCTTCCTCATTTCTTCTTCTTCTACTCTCTTCTTTCTTCTTTTGCTCGAGGACGAGCAAACATTTTAAGTTTGGTGTGGTAAAAGCATTGCTTTTT
>NC_029780.3:106117471-106118033 GCF_000817695.3 Arachis duranensis
TTAATTTCCTTGTTCTTTATTTTCCTGTTTTTCGAATTTTAGTGCTTATGTTTGTCTATGTTTGTGTCTTGTGATCATTAGTGTCTTAGTGTCTATACCTTAAAGTCATGAATGTCCTATGAATCCATCACCTCTCTTAAATAAAAAATGTTCTTAATTGAAAAAGAAAAGAATTGCATGAATTTTGAATTTTATAATAGTTTAATTATTTTGATGTGGTGGCAATACTTTTATTTTCTGAATGTATGCTTAAACAGTGCATATGTCTTTTGAATTTGTGGTTCATGAATGTTGGCTCTTGAAAGAATGATGAAAAAGGAGACATGTTACTGAGAATCTGAAAAATCATAAAAATGATTCTTGAAGCAAGAAAAAAGCAGTGAATATAAAAAAAATCGAAAAAAAAGAGAGAAAGAAAAAGAAAGAGAAAAAGAAAAGAAAGAAAGAAAAAGAAAAGAAATAAGGTTGTGATCTAAGGCAAAAAGAGTGTGCTTAAGAACCCTGGACACCTCTAATTGGGGACTCTAGCAAAGCTGAGTCACAATCTGAAAAGGTTCACCCA
>NC_029780.3:106118877-106122448 GCF_000817695.3 Arachis duranensis
ATTAATGCAATTACTATTGTTCTTCTATTCAATTCCGCTTGTTCTTGTTCTAAGATATCACTTGTTCTTCAACTTGATGAATGTGATGATCCGTGACACTCATCATTCATTCTCACCTATGAATGTGTGCCTGACAACCACCTCCGTTCTACCTTAGATTGGGTGAATATCTCTTGGATTCCTGATATACGATGCATGGTTGATCGCCTGACAACCGAGTGCTCGCCTGACAAACGAGCCAGCCATTCCGTGAGATCAGAGTCTTCGTGGTATAGGCTAGAACTGATGGCGGCATTCAAGAGAATCCGGAAGGTTTAACCTTGTCTGTGGTATTCTGAGTAGGATTCAATGATTGAATGACTGTGACGTGCTTCAAACTCCTGAGGGCGGGGCGTTAGTGACAGACGCAAAAGAATCACAAGATTCTATTCCGGCCTGATCGAGAACCGACAGATGGATAGCCGTGCCGTGACAGGGTGCGTTGAACATTTTCACTGAGAGGATGGGAGGTAGCCACTGACAACGGTGAAACCCTTGCTTAAGCTTTCCATGGAAAGGAGTAAGAAGGATTGGATGAAGACAGTAGGAAAGCAGAGAGACGGAAGGGAAGGCATCTTCATACGCTTATCTGAAATTCCTACCAATGAATTACATAAGTATCTCTATCTTTATCTTTATGTTTTATGCGTTTATCACCATACCCATTTGAGTTTGCCTGACTAAGATTTACAAGGTGACCATAGCTTGCTTCATACCAACAATCTCTGTGGGATCGACCCTTACTCGCGTAAGGTTTATTACTTGGACGACCCAGTACACTTGCTGGTTAGTTGTGCGAAGTTGTAGTGATCACAATTTCGTCCACCAAGCAGCAGCTCCGTCTTCATCGACAGTTCCTCCTGCAGCACCTGAGCCCACCTACTTACTGGTCCAGCGTCTATTTCGATTTTTAGAGCGCAAGAGACTCCATGTCAGACGCCGACTGGATCGGATGGACCAGGTGCTCATTTCTCTGGGTGCTGTGTTACCTCCGCTTCCCGACTCTCCAGCCTCCGATGAGCAGGATCATCAGGAGGAGGATGCGGAGGCACCGACTCAGCAGGATGCCCCTCCAGATGCCCCAGACACCACAGAGACACATCAGACCCATGCGGAGCTGGTCCCACAGCCACAGACAGAGCCAGAGCCCACCGTTGTACCTTCCACTGATCCTCCGGTTTAGTATCGAGGACGATGCTTGATCTTAAGTGTGGGGAGGGGACCGGTGAACTTTTCGGCTACTCTCCTAGTTATCTTATTTTGCATATCTTTTGTATACATTTTGATGCATTTTGAGTTTACTTTGGATACCTTTACCGCTTATTTTAGATTTTAGATATTTTGATGCTTATGGATATCTTTAAATGTTGTAGATGATAGCTTTCATACTTTTAGTTGGATTTTTCTTTACACATTTTTGCATATCTTTCTTTTTAGTTGTGGTTGTGATTAGAAATCATACTTTGAATTGCAAACACTTAGTCACCCTTTTTGCATAAGAAAGTGGTTTTAAGCAGAAAAGAAAAGGGTAAACTAAGGAAATTTTTGCATTTTTTCAATCACAACAATGCTTAGTCAAATATTGAGATTTTTCAAGAAATTTAAATATAGGGCATTAACCCAATTGATTGAAAGAAAATTTTTGGTGAAACTTGCTTGAATTCATACTTTGTGAAGCATGTATTGAATTAAGAACACAAGCTTGTGAGACTTGAGCCTATTGATGTGGTTACATTTTATAACCACTTATTTTCCATTCTTGTGTGAAATTGTTCTCTTTCTATGATTATGATCCTTGATTTGCTTGATTCGATATGTCCATCTATTTCTTGTATTCATGCATTTGTATGATTGAGGCCATTATTTCATTAGTNGCTCACTTACCCAAATAGCCAACCTTTTATTCTCCATTGTTAGCCAATTTTGAGCCTATGCTTAACCAACTTATTCTCAATTTAGCACATTACAAGCCAAGGCGAAAAACCAATAAAAAATCCTTGTTTGGATTTTTGATTAGCTTAGGCTAGTGAGAGTGTTTATTATTCAAAGTTGGTGAGGCTTGGGAACATTGGATGGGATAAAAAGGGTAGTACACTTTCATATTGGGGAATTGGTACATACTCATGTATTGATTAAATGTATAGACCTTACGCATTGATGTTCTTGTATATAGTTTGAAAGAAAAATAGAAATGAAAAGAAAAAAAAGAAATAAAAGTGAAAAAGAAAAAAAAAGAAAAGAAAAGGAAAGAAAAGAAAAAAATGTATATAGGAAAAGGAAGAAAAATAATAAAAAGGGGACAAAATGCCCCAAGGTGAAGTTCAACAAAAAGGAATCAATGCATAAGTGTTATGAATTAAAGAATAGAATGCATGAATATGTGAAGAAAAAGCGAAGAATGGGTAGTTAGAATAAGTTTGAACTTGTATAGGTCATTATATAGGTTAGGTGGGAAAGTCTATACTAATCCAAGATCCAAACTCTAGTCCACTTAACCATAAATGAACCTACCTTGACCCTAACCCTTAACCATAAATGATCCTACCTTGACCCTAACCCCATTACAACCTAAATGAAAGACCTCATGATGAATGTATACATGCATGGAATAGGTGTTGATTGTTAGAAGAAAATCAAATTTTGGAAAGCTTGAATAGAAGAGAATTGAGTGAATTAACCCTTAAACACTTGAGCGAATAGAGCGGATACACATCCGGTGAGGGTTCAAAAGTTCAATTACATGTATTCACCCATATTATCTATATTCTTGCAAGTTTGAACTCTTTTTGATAATTTAATACAATTGTGGTTTGGACTTAACTCCTATTGCCCTAACTATTGTGCTTACACATGTTCTCTTGAGAATTGATTTGTTTGAATTAAGCATTTGCATTTACTTTAGGTAGTTGCATTTAGATAGGACTCATATAGTTTAGTTGCATTCAATAAATGTCACACCCCTTAGTTCCTTCTTATTTTAGCATGAGGACACGCTAAGGTCTAAGTGTGGGGAGGTTGATAAACCCCATTTTTAGGGTTTATCTTGTATTAAATTTAGAGTATTTTGATAACCTTTTGTCACATTTAGCCTATGAATTAGCATGGTTTTGTAATCTCTCCCATATTTATGCTTAAGTGTAAAAACATGCTTTTTAAGCCTTATTTTGATGAATTCTAATTTCTCCTTGATCCCATAAGATGCCTTGATGTGTTTGCTAGTAATTCCATGATTGAAATAGGCTAGGTATGGATCAAAGGAAGCAAGGAAGGAAGCATACAAGTGGAGAGAAGCATAAAAAGTCAAAGAAGCAAAGTCAGCCATGCACGCGCACGCGCACAAGGCGCCCGCGCGCACATTACAGAATCGACCAGGGACGCGCACGCGTACCGTGCGCGCACGCGTCGATGACCGCACATGACTTCATTAAAGCAACACGTGCCTGGCGATTTGAGAGGGTTTCTGAACCCATTTTGGCGCCAATTGCTAGGAGAAAGGAATAAAAGGATCAAGGATTGAAGGGGAAGACATCTG
>NC_029780.3:106122519-106123100 GCF_000817695.3 Arachis duranensis
TAGAGAGAGAAGCTCTCTCTTCTCTCTAGAATTAGGATTAGGTTTAGGTTAATCTCTCTTCTTAGATCTAGGTTTAATTCATGCTTTGATTCACTTTTCCTTCACCAATTCTTAATCTTCTCCTCTTTTTCTCTCTAGTTATGTACTTTACTTCTTATGATTCTTCATCTTGTTATGGATAGATTGTTGTTCTTTTATTTCCTCTTTCAATAATGCAATTTGAGGTCATTCATGATAATTGTGATTTCCTTGATTGTTGTTGTTAATTCTTTGCAATAATTGTTGTTAGATTTCATTCTTGTTATTGATTTACTATGCTTTTCTTTTGTACCTTCCAAGTGTTTGATGAAATGCTTGGTTGGATTTTAGTGTAGGTTTTGTTCCTCTTGGCCTAGGTAGAGTAATTAGTGACTCTTGAGTTATCTAATTCCTTTGTCGATTGATAATTAGAAGTTGCTAATTGATTTGAATGCCTCTAATGCTAGTCTTTCCTTTAGGAGTTGATTAGGACTTGAGGAATCAAAATGATTCATCCACTTGACTTTCCTCCATGGTTAGAGGTTAACTAAGTGGGAGCAATG
>NC_029780.3:106123178-106127385 GCF_000817695.3 Arachis duranensis
CAACCCTTGCCAAGACCTTTTTAGCCATTAGTTTACTTTCTTGCCATTTATCTTTCATGTTTCTTATCAAAATCCCAAAAAATAACTCATAACCAATAGCAAGACACTTTATTGTAATTCCTAGGGAGAACGACCCGAGGTTTGAAAACTTTGGTTTATAAAATTAGGGGTTTGTTACTTGTGACAAACAATTTTTTGTATGAAAGGATTAGTGATTGGTTTAGAAACTATACTTGCAACGAGAATTCATTTGTGAAATTCTAAACCGTCAAAAATTCAATCATCAAAATGGCGCCGTTGCCGCCCGGCAACGGCGCTATTTTGATGATCGGATTTTTGACGGTTTAGAATTTCACTAATGAAACCTCGTTGTAAAGTATAGTTTCTAAACCAAACAATAATCCTTTCATACAAAAAGTTGTTTGTCACAAGTACAAACCCCTAAATTTATAAACCGAAGTATTGGACCTCGGGTCGTTCTCCCTAGGAATTGTAATGAAATGTCTTGTTATTGGTTGTGAATAGAGTTATATTTGGGGTTTTTAAGATTTTAGACAAGAAATATAAATGGCAAAGAAAATAAACTAACAACTAGCAAAGCTCTTGGCAAGATATGAGAACTAGAAGTCCTATCCTAGTTATCCTTCTCAATTGTGTTGAGAATTGTTCATTGCTACCACTTAGTTAACCCTTACTAAATAAAGGAGAGTCAAGTGGATGAATTAATTTGATTCCTCAAGTCCTAATCAACTCCTAAAGGAAAGACTAGCTTTAGAGGCATTCAAATCAATTAGCAACTTCTAATTATCAATCAACAAAGGAATTAGATAACTCAAGAGTCACTAATTACTCTACCTAGGCCAAGAGGAACAAAACCTACACTAAAATCCAACCAAGCATTTCATCAAACACTTGGAAGGTACAAAAGAAAAGCATAGTAAATCAATAACAAGAATGAAATCTAACAACAATTATTGCAAAGCATTAACAACAACAATCAAGGAAATCACAATTATCATGAATTACCTCAAATTGCATTATTGAAAGAGGAAATAAAAGAACAACAATCTATCCATAACAAGATGAAGAATCATAAGAAGTAAAGTACATAACTAGAGAGAAAAAGAGGAGAAGATTAAGAATTGGTGAAGGAAAAGTGAGTGCACGACTGCGCAACGCTCTTCGCGTATTAGGGTTATCCCCTTTTTTGAATCGACGCGAGCACGCACCTTGCGCGTCCGCGTACATTGATGAAAATTGGGGATCACGCGTGAGCGTGCAGTGCGCTCAAGCGTGGGTGGGCAACTATGCAAGGGCGCGTGCGCGTACGGCGCGCGCACGCGTACATGGGGTTGGGCCTGAGGCTTAGAGTGGGCTTGACGCGCGCCCAACTCTCGGGGCAAAAACCTAGAGTGGCGGCAGCATGTAAGGGACGCGCGCGCGGCAAGTGCGCGTCCGCATACATTGGTAATTTTTGCTAAGGCGCGCTAGCGCGATGCATGAGCTCGCGTCTGTTCCTCCCTGGGCATATGGGCGTGCACGCGGCAAGTGCGTGTCCGCGCAAATCGGGTTGGGCTGGGGGCTTAAAGTTGGCCCAGATCCGGCTCAACTCTCTGGGGCTTGGCTCAAAAAAATTGCAGCAGCAGATCGACGCGGGCGCGGCAGGTGCGCGTCCGCGTGAACTTTCATGTTCTCATAATCTGCGCGCACGCATGTAGTGCGCGTCAGCGTGGGTCAGGTTGGGCTCATGGCATAGTGGTTGCCCAAGAGAAGCCCAACTCTCGGGGATGTGGGTGATGATGCATCCGCTCAGGGACGCGTGTGCGTACATTGTGCGCGCGCGTCCACCCCCTTTTTTTTCAGAAAAATTTTGCTGGGTGCTCCCCATACTGCTCACAACTCTTTATTCAATCAACCATCATACAATTCACAAAAAATGCAATTTGATATTATTCATCTACTACTAAACACAACATACATGTGACTAAGCTAACAATTAAGTTGTACAAACAAATTTATATGAAACATCTACCTACAATGGTAACTCAAATCACTTATTAAGCAAATTTAAAAGAGAGTGGAAAGAGTTTACCATGGTGGGGTGTCTCCCACCTAGCACTTTTAGTTTAAGTCCTTAAGTTGGACATGTTGAGGTGCTTATTGTCATGGTGGCTTATGTTTGTACTCATCCTTGAATCTCCAAGGATCCTTGCCTCTCATTTGGTTGACAGAATTTCCAACCATCTTCATCAAGCTTGAGCAAAGTTCTACCCAAGATATGAGTCCCCATAGTTGGTCTTCACGTTGTGATCCGGGATCCCATATCTTATTTTCACACCCGTCTTCGATTTGATCTTCATACTTTTTCTTTCCGGGTGGTTGATGTGTAGAATTCTCTTTAGCACACCTAGCCTTCTGTCGAGACCCATATAAAGTGGTATTCTTCCAATCATCGTTCCTATACCTTGAAGCTTTGACCTTAATGAGCCTAATTCCTAACTTGCAACCACTACACAACTCTCTTATGCTTTTAACTCCACAAAGAGCTTTGAATGTTGTGTTGGATGGTGACTTGGGAAGGGGGACCTCCCCACACTTAGACAATGCAAGGTCTACTTCCTTGTGTTCTTCTTTGTGTATTTCCACCTCTTTGCGAGCTTCCTCGATTTCAACCTTTCCCTTTTTATCACATGGCTTGGCGTTGTCTTCAAGAACTTTATCTTGCCCAATGGGAGGTGAGTCAATTTTGGATAGGAATTCATTAATGAATGAATCTATCTCTTGATCGACCTCTTCATATTCTTCAATTTCAATATACACCATGCCATTTTTGTTTTCCTTGGGAGGTTGTGCGCACTCTTTTATACTTTCAACTTCACATCCAATGGGAGAGGATTCCATTGTAGAGAGAAATTCGTCCATGATTGAATCCATCTCTTGATAAGCTTCTTCCAAGTCTCCAACGATGATATGCTTTGGAGGTTGCGCACCCTCCTCAACATCAATATCAAGTTTCTTGGAAGAGTTCTCCATGATGCTACATTCCCATGGACTTTCAACATCTCCTAAATCTTCAACCACTTCTTCCATTTCTTCAATAATCATGGCTTCCTCTAGTTGCTCCAATACAAAATGGCATCCCTCATCCCTCACCGGAGTTTCCAATCTCTCCTTCATGCTTTGCTCTTCTTTAGGTTTTCCACATGTGGCTACGGGGGAAACTTGAGTATTCAAACATTGGTGGGCTAGAGCTTGCACTACCTTGGTCAAATTGGTCACAAACTCAAGTGTATCCCGCTTCATGGCTTCTTGCCCTTGAAGTAGCAAAGTGAGAGAATCATCCATTGGGGCTTGGGGTGAGTAAGGAGGATGATTATTTTGGAGAGAGGATTCATGGTAGGAGGGTGGTTCCTCTTGATAAAATTGTGGAGATGGTGTGTATTGAGGTGGTTCTTGGAAGTAATCTTGATAGGGTTGTGGTGGTTCTAAAGGTTCTTGCTCATAATGGTCACAAGGATGTGGTATGGGTGATTGGTCATATGGTGGATATGGATTATAGGAAGGTGCTTAATGTGGAGAGGCTTGTGAGTATGGTTGAGGTTTATGTTGAGGATATGGTTCATAGGCATATGGTGGTGGTTCTTGAAAGTCACAAGGTGATTCACCATAGCCATTGGAGTAATATGCATCATAGAATGGCTCTTCTTCATAGTGCATTGGTGAAGGTTGTTGCCATGAAGATTGATCATATGCATATGGCTCCTTCTACCTTTGACTGTCCCATCCTTGATACACATCCTCATTGAAGCTCTCATTTCCTACAACATAATTATAATCACACTCATAGCCAAAATGAGAATTCATGGTGAAAAGAGAAAATAAAAACAAAAACTATTAAGAAATAATGAAACAAAGTCCTAACTAGCAAGCAATCCAAACAAAATCAAGCTATTCACAATATTCACATATATACAATAACCAATAACATAACACCATTGCAACTCCCCGGCAACGGCGCCATTTTGATGATCGGATTTTTGACGGTTTAGAATTTCACTAATGAAACCTCGTTGTAAAGTATAGTTTATAAACCAAACAATAATCCTTTCATACAAAAAGTTGTTTGTCACAAGTACAAACCCCTAAATTTATAAACCGAAGTATTGGACCTCGAGTCCTAGGAATTGTAATGAAGTGTTTTGTTATT
>NC_029780.3:106127432-106148617 GCF_000817695.3 Arachis duranensis
TTTGGGGTTTTTAAGATTTTAGACAAGAAATATAAATGGCAAAGAAAATAAACTAACAACTAGCAAAGCTCTTGGCAAGATATGAGAACTAGAAGTCCTATCCTAGTTATCCTTCTCAATTGTGATGAGAATTGTTCATTGCTACCACTTAGTTAACCCTTACTAAATAAAGGAGAGTCAAGTGGATGAATTAATTTGATTCCTCAAGTCCTAATCAACTCCTAAAGGAAAGACTAGCTTTAGAGGCATTCAAATCAATTAGCAACTTCTAATTATCAATCAACAAAGGAATTAGATAACTCAAGAGTCATTAATTACTCTACCTAGGCCAAGAGGAACAAAACCTACACTAAAATTCAACCAAGCATTTCATCAAACACTTGGAAGGTACAAAAGAAAAACATAGTAAATCAATAACAAGAATGAAATCTAACAACAATTATTGCAAAGAATTAACAACAACAATCAAGGAAATCACAATTATCATGAATTACCTCAAATTGCATTATTGAAAGAGGAAATAAAAGAACAACAATCTATCCATAACAAGATGAAGAATCATAAGAAGTAAAGTACATAACTAGAGAGAGAAAGAGGAGAAGATTAAGAATTGGTGAAGGAAAAGTGAATCAAAGCATGAATTAAACCTAGATCTAAGAAGAGAGATTAACCTAAACCTAATCCTAATTCTAGAGAGAAGTGAGAGCTTCTCTCTCTAAAACTAACTCTAAACTAATCCTAATTATGCTATATGATTCCCAGATGTCTTCCCCTTCAATCCTTGATCTTTTTATTCCTTTCTCCTAGCAATTGGCACCAAAATGGGTTCAGAAACCCTCTCAAATCGCCAGGCACGTGTTGCTTTAATGAAGTCATGTGCGGTCATCGAC
This sequence comes from Arachis duranensis, assembly GCF_000817695.3. Taxonomy (NCBI): domain Eukaryota; kingdom Viridiplantae; phylum Streptophyta; class Magnoliopsida; order Fabales; family Fabaceae; genus Arachis; species Arachis duranensis. The sequence goes on from NC_029780.3 coordinate 106,128,323, forward strand.
ACGTGCGCGCACGGTACGCGTGCGCGTCCCTGGTCGATTCTGTAATGTGGGCGCGGGCGCCTTGTGCGCGTGCGCGTGCATGGCTGACTTTGCTTCTTTGACTTTTTATGCTTCTCTCCACTTGTATGCTTCCTTCCTTGCTTCCTTTGATCCATACCTAGCCTATTTCAATCCTGGAATTACTAGCAAACACATCAAGGCATCTTATGGGATCAAGGAGAAATTAGAATTCATCAAAATAAGGCTTAAAAAGCATATTTTTACACTTAAGCATAAATATGGGAGAGATTACAAAACCATGCTAATTCATGGGCTAAATGTGACAAAAGGTTATCAAAATACTCTAAATTCAATACAAGATAAACCCTAAAAATGGGGTTTATCATCACCCTCCATACAGAATGCGACGTTGTTGCTCGAAAAGGAGCAGCTAACAACCATGTGAATAGCTGTCATAAATAAGATGCGAGTTTTCGGGGGAAGGGTAACGTAGAAAAAAAATTAGAAATTTGTGAATCTTTGATCTTACTCGGTCTTCTTTTGCTAAACAGTAACATCCAATCACAAACTACACGAAAGTTAACACTTTTTCATGCCAATCTACTGGAAATCCTTATTTTGATTTTGATCTGGTTAGGCATTCCCGTCATTGCCTATTGTGCCGACAGGGATGCAGCCGAACCGTCCCATGAAGGAGACAATGACTACCAGATCCCTATTTGGAAGGCTCCGAGCCCTGGGGGTCCGGTGGATATCCTTCTTATTCCAGACAGTTCAAGTCCACTATCACTCTCTCTACAAGACCTACTTCCCTCAATCAAGGAGGGGGACAAAGCTGCGACCCAAGTGCGAACGGATCTATCTCAAAAGCCCTTGTTTTTCATCCTAGAGATCCCACCGTACTGCAGCAGAAAGGTTCAACCTAGTAAAATTCTGAAAATCCACTAGCTATGGAGGAGGCTGAAAATCTACTGATTAATTCATTTCACGCGCTTTATAAATCAGATTTGGAAGAAACACCCCAAGTTATAAAAAGTGCATACGTATAATGTCCAAACAATTTTGGAAACCCCTACTAAGCAGTAGGGTGAAAGAAAGAATTAGGTAGCTCACCATCTAGTGAAGTTGATTTCCTTGTCTTTGATGATGAAGATTGAGTTTCACACCCCACTTGAAAGCTTCATCTTTATGACATATATGCATCCCTCTTTCAGCTTCATTCAATGCCAGCATCTTTCTCAGCTGCAAGAAGATCAACTGCATTGCTAAGCTCCAACTCTGCTCCTTTCCTGAGTTCTTCTTAGTACCCTTTAATGAATGGAAAGATGAAATGGGAAGACCTCCTTACCCAACCAGTCGAGCAGTTTGCAACTCCGATCCCTAACCTAAAGGTCAGTTGGAAACTCCCGGTCTAACAGCGTATTGTCCCATCTCCTAGCTCAAATGTGAAGCAGTTTGGAATGAAACCTCCTTCCTATTCCTATGGTCGAGTGAGCTCTTGCTTCTCTGTTTCGAGTCGCCCTTTCTTACCAGATATTGGATTCCCTTTCAAAAGATGCCGAGCCAAGATTAGGTGATTTTCTTCCTCTAGTTAGGCATAGTCCAAATTAGCTCGTCAGTGGTAGAAGCAGGTTCATCGGCTTAAGCCAGTCAATCTATCCAAAGAGCCTACCCTACACCTCCTAAAATAGATTCAGCTCCAGCTGCGCTTTGCTGATTTCTTTCTCAATCATGAATCTGAACTTGCCACTTTCATCACGAAAGATGCTTTCTCAGTATCTATTCAATTCGGACTTCATGTTCACTTCAGAAATTAAGCTAATAAGGCCTAAAGCTGAGCGACGAGTCCACTGGCATGAGAATCAAGCGAAGTAGAGCGATAAGCACACTATCGGTTGATCCAAGCTTAACGACAACTTCCATTCCTGGCCCAGAAGGAAAGAGACAAAAGCAATCCCTTGCTCCATCAAAGGAAAATGGGCTGCCCTTAGAAAACCATGAATCTTGACCCTAGTAAAGGTAGTCGATGAGAGAAATAGGTGGTTTCCAAAGGATAGATTCATTGTATATGACGCTTTATCTGTATTGGATGGATGCCTTTGCTGTGGAGAAGGATTTTTTTTTTCAAGTCTTCTTTTCTTTGATCGCTTAAGTCCTTGACTTGAACACTTCGCTGAAATCATGTAGAAGAGATCATCCCTTAGTGGACTGATTAAACCTTTTAACATATCTTGTAGCCCTTAGACCGGTCTCCCCTCATTCATGCTTCAAGGCCTATTCTTTTGGATATCCTTATTCCCCTTTTTCCTAGAACATCCTTTTATTCTAATTGATGGGACTTCTGTCTAAAATCCCTTGACCTAACCTCTCCTTGACTTGCCGCAGCCAAGTCTTCCCCAACCTCTCTTGATGTTCTTGGTGAGCTAGCCTGTCATCCACTGCCCCAACTGTGATGGTCCCCTTCAGCTAGTTCTTTCACAAGTGACCCTGTCTTCCATCGTCTGCTTCTTCCAAATGGTTTTGTCCCCTAGCCAAGTGATTCTTTCTTTCTTCTAGTAGGTACTTTAGAGGTCTTCAGCCCCATGTTCCACAGATGGACAGCCGGGACAGGACCGGGTTCTATCTCATGATGTTGCTGCTACATTCATTTAGTCGAGCAAGGTCTTCCCTTGTCTTCTATATATGGATGGATCTTCTTAATCTTGAGGTCATGGGCTAACTCGAATGTAGGGAGAGGGGTTCAAGATGCCCTTGTCTAAGTCTGTCTATTTCTTTGTTTTAGCTGCTTTCCTGAAGCAAGGAATTAGCTTCCTTCATCAGCCATCCCTTTCAAACAAAAAAGAATGATTGAAGTTTTTCTATTTGGAATTGTGTTAGGACTAATCCGTATTACTTTGGCTGGATTATTCCTAACTGCATATTTACAATACCAACGTGGTGATGAATTGGACCTTTGATTAATTAACATCTCGTTTTTTTAGTGATGTTTCTTGACCTCCTATTTCTTTTATTTGTTTTAACCACAATCCCCGTGAGGTCAAATTCAGCCTTTAAACTACTGTTTAATTATTTTATTGTCATTCCCAATATAACAATAATGGAATCACACTGTAAAATTTGAACCTACGACATTGGGTTTTGGAGACCCACGTTCTACCGAACTGAACTAAGAGCGCTTATTATTTATTTTTTAATAATATAATAATATTATATTAATAAAATATTATTAAATTTTAAGTGACCCCAATACATCTTGCTTGTATATACCATATATATATATATATAACCCCCAATTTGAATCGGTCTCAATTGATCCCTTATTACTTCTCCTACGATAAGTATTAGTTCGAGATAGGGATGACAGGATTTGAACACGTGACATTTTGTACATAAAAAAATGCGCTACCAAGCTGCGCTACATCCCTTTCAATTGGTTTTCTGTGACATTGTAAAGAATCTTTGTCTTGTTTTTCATATTTCTCCATTGTATATATATTATATAGAGTAAATAGCCAAATTGGTCCCCGAAAGATAGCCCGATCTCCAAATTGGTACCCGTAAGAAAAAGATAATAAAAATTGTCTCCGAAAAATTTAAAATTGGTAACGTTAGTCCTTCCGTCAACCTTCTGTGAATTCCGTTATTGACACTATTAACTTTTGCTTATGTGGCTGTTAGTGTGGCATATCAGCATGCCAGCTTGGCGCAGAGTGGATGGTGACAAGATATGTTTCGATATGTATGTCAAAGTAGTCCTAGGTCATTAAACCCTAATCCCCTTTTCGCCTGAAGTGCCATTGTTGCTGCAGCTTTAGATTGATTTCTGGGGAGGCCGAAAATTGTTGAGTAACTGCAGGATGGGTAGCGTAGGTAGGGGTCGCAGTCGACAAGTGTCGCAATCACACAGAAGCCATGCTTTGAGCTCTTCGCTGCGGTGGCGGAGGAAGAACTCTGAGCAGGTGTGCTTTTGTGGGTTGAAGACAGTGATCAAGAAGTCTGGGACAAAAGAAAATCCTGATAGATTGTTCCATGCTTGTCCAAGATACCGGGTGAGTTATGAATGTAGTGTTGTTGAAACTTCTAATTATTTGAGTGGGATTTTGACATTTTTGTACCGTAACGTTGTGTAGAAGGGCAGCCACTGCAATTACTTTAGGTAGGCTGAGGAGACGAGTATGAAGGAGTAGAGCACTTAGGAGATGTTAAAACTGATGCAGAAATGGAGAGTGAAACTGTTTTTTGAACCATAACATATCATGGAGAATGATGAGCTTAGAAGCTGAAGTTAGAGCACTTAGGATGCAACTGTATTTTGGATTAATAGTTGTGATTGTGGTTTTTATGATTATGTGTATGTTCTTTAGTGGGAAGTGAAGCACTTATTGTGAACAGGTGGATGTTGTGAAACTTGATAGTTTGTTGTTGTTGTGAAAACCTTTTATGTTCATGTTTCTTTTCTTTACTAGTAAAAGGGTTATTTACATGCAACATTCTTGTTGATCATAACATAATATAAGCAAATTAGAGTAAGCATAATAAAAATTAAGTGAAGTAGGAATAGTATAACATCATGAATGGTGTACTAGTTTCCATTGTCTCAGATTCAAATAACAACATTATTTTAACATGATAATAATAGAAAAGGTAGTAGCTGACAGTCGAATAGCAGTATACCATAAAGGGCTATACAAAAAATAGGGCTATTGAAAATACCACAACTAACACATTGTTTATAAATGGTAAAATTTGGCTCTGACAAAATAACAGATACTAATTGCCTTATAATTTATGTCTGCAAGTCTTGAAGTCATTCCATGTCTTTTTTTCTGGGAGGTTTGAAACCCGGAGTTGGAACAAATGTCATGAAGCTGGCAAGTTTTTTGTCTATTGCGGAGCTGGTACCCTTGATCGTTTCAGCAGATACAACAACTGGTCCTGGAGAGGCATTTTCCTTTGCCCTGGCCCTGGTGACATGGAGTTTTGGAGGCCTTCCTCTACCTCTAGTCTGCATCAAACAGTCATCAGCATTGTCTCAAATAAAAACGGCTACAAGTAACTAATGCTCAATTTAAAACTGTTCAGAAGATAACCTAAGTAACATTGGTTGAGGTTTGTGAATGTTGTGTCAGTGGAAGCTCAGCATGCTGAGTAATAGAAATTTCAGTCTGTTCATCTACTGCAGTTGATACTACTACATGTAGTGTATGTATGGACTCAGTGTGATCTACATTTTCTGCTTCCGGACCAGGTGCAGGTTGTGGTGGTGGAACAGCAGCAAGCTGCAACTGCATTACCCTTGCTTTCTCTTGAGCATCGTCTTGCTTTTTCTTGCTGCAAGTTCTCTTGTTGTGGCCCACCTTTCCACAGTACATGCACCGAATTGGAGCATACTTCCTTTTCATTCTTGTCTTCATGCCAGTGGGTCCTTCAATCTTGTCCTTCCTTCTATTTGTTGTTGGTCTTCCTGGTTTAGGTTTGATAGGAGGTGGAACAGGTGCATGAGAACCAATTTTCTCCCATAAATCTTGTTCCTTGACGGGATTAACATTGAATTGGTATGTTCTTCTATACGCCTCCATAGTCAACCATTCGTCGCAATACTCCTCAGGGCTCTTATCATTTTTTTCTTGAATGGCTGATATTGCGTGCATACAAGGCATTCCTATATATTTCACAAAAAATTATTTCATTCAGTGAAGTATATATCATGGTATGCATTTGAAAGAAGAAACCAGTTATGAATTCAACCTGTCAACTGCCAAAACCTGCAGGAGCAGTATGGTTCCCCAAATCTACCACCATATTAGTTGGCCATCCTTGAACTTCGTAGACTTCCTCTTTTGCATCACTCGACCAGTAGGGAGCCCAGTTTTTGGATAACTTAATAAGAGATTCTAGCCTACTTTGCTGAACTGGAGTAAGTATTCCTTGATAAGTCAGAAGCTTCAGTCTGTTTTCAGACATGCTTTTCATAACCATTCTTCGTACCTCCTCTGCCAGGCTCAGAATAGGCTTACCTCTGTCATGCTTGGTCTTTGCATTGAAGGATTCACAAGCGTTGTTGCAAATATTGTCTATCTTTGGCCCTTTACTGAAATGAGCTTTGGTCCAAGCTTCCTTCGGCCACTTGGCTAAGTATTCCCAAGCTTGTTGATTAATCATCTTGATCCTAGTCATATTCCTTTCAAACTCAACCGGGGTCCTCAATCTTGCACACTTCCAGACCAAGTCCTTTAGCTCCACGTTGCCCCACTGTTTGGAGAAGTTCCTCCACAAATGCCAGACACAAAATCTGTGTGGTACTGCTGGGACGAGTTCTTTGACAGCAGGTATTAACCCCTGCACAAATAGTCAAACCCGATAAGATTCGTAGTAATTCTAGTCCTCAGAGAATCATCATTAAATCAAAAAAGTCCTTAAAAATCAAACCGTAAACCAAATTGGTCCTCACCTTTTGCATGTCTGAAATGAAACACGAGTTCTTTGCCTCATAATCTCCCAGGTCTGAGAGGAGTAGCTCCAAGAACCATTTCCAGTTCTCTTTGTTCTCAACATCAATAATTACATATGCAATCACAAAAATGTGATTGTTTGCATCTTGTCCGCATGCAGTGAGAAGCTGTCCTCCATGTAATGTTTTCAGGAATTCCCCATCTAATCCTATCAGTGGCCTACAACCTGCCTTGAAACCCTTCTTACAAGCATCTAGACAGACATAAAAACCTCTCGAACTGAGGCGGATTATCAGTAATGGGAATCACATCAACCTGAACGATGGAACTTGGGTTGGCAGTTAGTAATTCATTTGCATAATCCCATATCAACCCATATTGTGCAATCTCATCCCCTTCAACTATCTTCCTAGATGCCTTAAGAGCTCTGGTAATGCATGAACTATTCAGCTCACGTTGCACTTCCTAACAAACCACTCATACACCTCCCTATGCTTCATCTTAGGGTTCTTCCTAAGTTTTAGGTATAACTTATTCACAATCCATTCCAATGTAGTAGCTCTATTTTTTCGCTTTCTTGCACAAGTATGATTGTCAACTAGTATTTTTATCTGCCAGAAATTATCACTGGGTTGTGTCTACAATATACTACCCATGGACAGTCTTCACACTTACAAACAGCCCTGACCCTAACCTTGTCATTCTTACAGAACCTTATATTCCTACCGCACTGTATAGTATAATCTCTAGTGGCAGCCATGAAATGTTGCTTGGATTTGAAAACCATACTTACCTAAACTTTAGATCACGAAATTTGGCCTTGTCATTATAATGTGGATACACAGATGGCCCTTCATCGTCAGAGTCTAACTCCTGGGCAGAATCTTCTGACTTCCATTCATCTCTATCTGATGATTCTTCCTACAAAAGTTCATCATCTGACTTTGAAATTACATGAAAATAACACAAAATTATAATACCAAAAAAAATAATTGACACAAAAACCCTAAACTAGCAAATTCAATAACTCATACACAATTAATTATGAAATACCTCAATCAGAGCATTCATCAGATTCTATATCCTCATAGATGGAGTCATCAGTTTCAATAGCTTTGTCTCTTATTCTGTCAGTAGCAGGCCTATGCTTCTCTCTGTGATCTACTTTCTTGGCCCTAGAAGACTCTACTCCATCAACTCCACTGTCACTGTCACTACTGTTTAAAGAATCTCCTGCAACTTTTAGTGGCTTGTACAAGCTGTCTTCAGCACTCTCATACGAATCATGAGAGTCACTATCATTATCAACTACAGTTGCCTTCACTTGCCTTCCAGATCTTGTACTGGTTGTGGCTTTCACATTCTTGTTGATCTTATCAGATGCTGTAGCCTTGCCAGAGACTTTAGCAGCCTCAGGTTTACTCCAAGGTTTGGGCTGCTCAATGGGCTTTTTCATGGGCTTAATTTTGGGTTTTCAAGTGGGCCTAGGTGTGGGCTTAGGTGTGGGAGTACGTCTGGGTTGAGAGGTGGGCTGAGGAGTGGGCTTAGCTGTGAGCTGTAGAGTGGGCTGAGGAGTTGGCTTAGGTTTGGGCAGAGTAGTGGGCTTAAGAGTGGGCTGAAGAGTGGGCTTAGGTGTGGGCTGAGGAGTGGGCTTAGAAGTTGGCTGAGGAATGGCCTTAGGAGTAGGCTGAGGAGTGGCTTTAGGTGTGGCTGAGTTTTGGCTCTTTTTTACTGATGTGATTTCTTTGTTGTCTTACAATAATCTTGGGACATTGCATCATTCTGGTCCTTGTTCAGGTTCTCTGCTTCTTCAGGGATAGTTGGCAAACATAGTACATCATCATCATCCTCGCTCATGCAGTCAACTACGTGTGGCTTAGACACTACATGCTCAAAATAGATGTTTATGAGGTGATGATTCCTCCTGTAATCCTTAACCATTGCCAACAGATCAGCGTCAGTTTCTAGCCTCTTCAAGCCATTATCCAACAGCGTTCCAGGCACTTTCCACAAGCAATTGTTCATCTCAGCATATCCCAGCTCCTTATAGTATCCCTTCACAAAAAAAATGTCTAGAGTATCTGAATCTAGACCCATTAATACTTCAGTATTATCTGGTTCATAACACACATAGCCCGATTCATTTGTTTGGAACTTTCCACCATGGTGAAATACAAAGGTCATAGGGGGACCATCCATCTGAAACCAAAGCAACAACACACACAACTGATGGAATTTTTTTCATCAACAGGCAAACCATATTCAACATCAACAACCAAAATGAATCTAAAACACACACATGCAGCTACACAAAACAAAAACATTGTTCTCATGAATCCAAAAACAGGCTAATTCATTCATGGATCATCACCAAAGTCCTAAGCCTGAACACATTCTCCTAAACCCTAACATTGCAAACAGTAACAACGGATTTTCAACGATAATACAAACACATTGATCAGGAGATAAAATATTAATCCCTCTCACAAAATAACAAAAGAAAGCTAACCTACCTCTCACGCAAGGCGATGGAGTGCCCTTTTCGGTAGACCAACGTTGTTGCAAACCGGTCACCTACAACTCCAGCACAATGTCGTCGTCGGTTAAGGCTGGTAGTGGCCGTTCAAAGCTTCGTCTACCTGGAGGAAACAACTAGGAGGAAGGGATTACAGAGGTTTTTTCTTCTCAGAAGAAGGATGTAACTCGAGACGTGTGTAAGGAAACAGGGATGAAAACCCAAGCGTTATAATGGGGAGCAAAGAAAACGACGCCGTTTAAGATGTTGCTGAAAACGTTGTAATGGGGAGCTGCTAAAATGATGTCGTTTAAGGTCTTGCTGAGGTGTCACACTAACGGCCAGGTCAGCATCTATTCACGCCGTTACTCAAACATTGGACGAAAGGACTAACGTTACCAATTTTAAATTTTTCGGAGACAATTTTTATTATCTTTTTCTTACGGGTACCAATTTGGAGATCGGGTTATTTTTCGGGGACCAATTTGGCTATTTACTCATATTATATAATATATAATAATATATAATATAATTAAGAATATAAAAATTCTTATATTTTAATCAAAAAAATTTTAATATAATAATCAAAGAAAGACTTCTTAAGTTAATAAATAATTTAAATAATAATAAATAGGAAATTTCCCTAACATGGAAATCTATTTCATTTTTATGGAATGTTCGGGCAGAAATAGACCCCTTTTTATTAGTTATTAGAAAACAAAAAAGCTATCGAATGAATCGTTGTACATTTCAAATTTGAATTAAGAATTCGGCAGAAAATCCAAGTGGTTATTAACAAAATAACTATTTTTTGATAGTCCTATATAAAATTATGTATTAGAAATTGAAATAAAGAAAAAGGGAGGATTAAAAATGCGAGATCTTAAAACATATCTCTCCGTGGCACCAGTGGTAAGTACTCTATGGTTCGGAGCTTTAGCGGGTCTATTGATCGAAAATAAATAAATTAAATAATAATAAATAGAAAATTTTCCTAACATGAAAATCTATTTCATTTTTATAGAATGTTCGGACAGAAATATACCCCTTTTTATTAGAAAATAAAAAAGTTATCGAACGAATCATTGTACATTTTAAATTTGAATTAAGAATTTGGCAAAAAATCCAAGTGGTTATTAACAAAATAACTATTTTTTATAGTCCTATATAAAATTATGTATTAGAAATTGAAATAAAGAAGAAGGAAGGATTAAAAATGCGAGATCTTAAAACATATCTCTCAGTGGCATCAGTGGTAAGTACTCTATGGTTCGAAATTTTAGTGAGTCTATTGATCGAAATCAATTATTTTTTTTCGGATGCATTGATATTCTCCTTTTTTAATTATAGTTACTGTTGCAGGAAGCGGTGAAGAGTATTTGAAATTGAAAAAAAAAATTCCTCATATTTTGTTTTTTTAGAATTCGAATAGAATAGAATAAGTTAGAAAAAAGAAAGAATAAAAGAAAAGGTGGATTTGTGCTTCGCGAAACTCGAAATCTGGTACATACTTCAATGGAATTGAATGAATAATTTAATTCTATTCTTAATATTAAGAGAATAAGACCAAAAACGGAAATAGAATAGTTAGGTTGGGGACAATAATATCGTTAAGATACTTAAACGAAAACCAAAATACTGTACTGCGATTTAAAAAATTGTTTGAAATCTTTGTTTTGTTTGTATTATCTCAATTTTTTGGTAATATATTAATTGAAACGAAATTGGATTTAGAATTATCAAGTTTTATTTCTTTGTCATTCCCTTCTTTGTCAAATATAAAAATAGATAAGTGAATCCAAAATCAAAAGAAAAGGAGGTTTATGACCAAGAGTAAAGATATCCGAGTAAGGGTTATTTTGGAATGTACCTCACTATAAGAAAAAGCATATTTTTCGACACAAAAAATCGATGGCTATCTTTCCTGTCGATATTTTTCGACGGCTTGTTGTCGATATTTAAAAAAATAATTAAAAATAAAATAATAAAATCGACGGTCCGATCGTCGATTTTTTTATGCTGCATTAAACTCTTCTTTAATTATCGTCATATTATCGACGAAGCAGCAATGAAAAATACTGTTATTTTAAAATCGATAGACATTACGTCTATTTTTATATTTAAAATATCGACACCATTTTCATTAATAAATTTAAATTGTATAAATTACTTTTCAAAACCAAATGAATGGTATACATTTAATATATAAAATAGACGCAAAACACGATACTTTTTTCAAATTAAAATCGACAACAGCACCGTCGATTTTTATTGCTAAAAACCCCAACTCCACGCCTACCTCCCGCCTCCAACTTCAGAAACATAATTTTACCCCCAAATTCCTCACCAACTCTCATTTTATCCTTTTCTTTTCTGCATTCCTCACCAAGTTCAGAAACAATATTGTTAATTTCCGCACCAACCCTCATTTTATCCTAAATTCACCAACCCTTATCTCTGCTGCCGGCGTCACAATTGCGCCGCCGTCGTGCTTTGTTACTGCCATGCTGCTGTCGCTCCTCTTGCTGGCACCGCCGGGGCTCCTTCTCTCTGTTGCCGCTATCGCTCCTCCTACTTTGGTCCTTCTCCGCTCTCTCTCAATTGATGGATGCATTGCTGGAATTTCAACAATGGCCGTTACTGTTCATCTCCCTTCTGATTTTTCCCTCTACTTTTCTTTTTCTCAAATACCAAAAGGTTACTTCTTACTTTGCTCTGATCATAGCTCTCTTTTATTCTTTTTTTTTTCAGTTTCAAAATTTCTTTTTCTTCTTTGGTGTTTCCGACTTCTCCACCGGTTCCTGAGTTGAGAGCTCAATTAAATTCAATTCACCACCGAAGTCAGTACGAGATTCCTATTTGATTGTTTAGCGAATTTATTATTTTTGCATCGGTTTCGCTTCAGTTTCGTGACGTTACTTATTTTTCCGTTGAATTCGTTTGATTCTTATCACTTTTCAATTTCGGATGGTGTGATTTTGATATGATTTTCCTGAACATATTGCTGAGATTTCCGGTTTTCTTTTGTTTTTTTTTTCGGAAAACTAATTTAGTTTAAATGTTTAATTGAATAGGAAATGGAAACAGTTTTTTGTTGTTTTCGGTGATGATTTTGTGATTTCATTTGAATTTGATATGTGGCAGTGGTTCAACGGTTGTGGCTTGTGGGAAGTTATTGGGTGAGTTGAGAAAGCATGAGAAATGGAAATAGGCAGGGGAGGAGGAAGAAGAGGAGGAGTTTGAAGAACATGATGCAGTGCCTGTGCTCAGGGGAGCAGTTGAGACGAGGAGGCATGGATGAGATGGCAGTTCTTTCGTCATCGGATTCTCTTGCCACCAAGGACTATTATTTAGCCACGACGGGCAGCGGCCGTTCTGGCCAGGATGGACAACTTCAAGGAAGGCTGGATGCAGGAAATATCAAAGAAGCTGAATTGTCGTTGCGTGAGGCTGGCTGCTTGAATTATGAGGTTGGATACTGCACTGAATGATTAATTAGACTTTGTAATACGATTTGCTCTGTGTTATTTACTCTAGAAGGATTGCATAATCATGTGTATTTGCTTGCATGTATCCAAGTATTCATCATCTCATGCTTATTTTATTTTCTTCACAGGTATTTTCTATAGTAATGGTTCATCATTGGATGCAATAGCAGATACTAACTGATGTAGTTAGTGGTACTTAGTAAGGATGAATCTTATTATGCAGAATGAACATAAAAAGCGTTTCTGTTTCCACTTTCCACACACTCTTTTTGATTTTGATTCATTTTTTCAGTCGAATTATATGGCTTGGAGATTTGAATTACCGGATAGCTCTATCCTACCGTTCAGCAAAGGCACTTGTTGAGATGCAAAATTGGAGAGCATTATTGGAGAATGACCAGGTACCAATGGTAATTAATAACCTTCTCTTTGTTTAAGTATAGCAGAACCAATGAATCTTATGCTAAGTTTTGTGGCAGCTGAGAATAGAGCAAAAAAAGGGTCGTGCATTTGTTGATTAATAATAACATACATAGACAAGCATGGAACTGGTGGAAACTGGATCGCTCTTCCTCACAAAGCTGATAATAATAACATACATGAACCTTTTTTGTCCCTAGCTAGCTACATAATTAAGATGGTTTATTTTTTATATGTAGGTCTAAAAAGGTGTGGAAAAAGTTGTAGATTGAGATGGCTTAACTATTTGAGGCCTAACATTAAGCATGGTGAATTCTCCGACGAGGAAGACAGAATAATCTGCAGTCTTTATGCTAATATTGGAAGCAGGTATATAGTTATATTGTCCATCATATCCATGTATCTAAAAGAGGTAAAATGAAAAGAGATCTTTGCCTTCTTTGAGTTGCACATGCATGTATCTATTAGATCTAGCTATAGCCCTATCTCCCTCCACAATTAGATAGTTTTTTGAATTTGCAGATGGTCAATTATAGCAGCACAGTTGCCAGAAAGGACTGACAATGATATAAAGAACTATTGGAACACCAAGCTCAAGAAGAAGCTCATGGCTTTGCTTCCCAGTCATCATCATAATCAACAAAACCCACCACCATTCATTTCTGATTAATTAATTAGTTAATGCATATGTAAGTTACTAGTGATATGCACGCTGCACGCATAATTATAATCATAATCAAACTCCTCCTTTTTTTTTTTGTTCTGTTTTGAATATTTTGTGTTTTGAATATTTTGTATTATTAGTGAATTGCAATTTAAACAAATATAAATCTAAGTTTAGTTACTTATTTTATTTTGAGTCTTTATGTTACAGGATTATTTATTCATTGTTTACTCTTTTATACTATTTAAAAGACTATTACTATTTTGTCTTGTTTACTATTTTGTTTGATATTTTGTAATATTTAAAAAGTTTATTTATATTAATTGTTTACTATTTTATTTCTATATTTAAAAGTTTATTTACATTAATTGTTTAGTATTTTTTAAATAGAAAAAAATAATTAAAACATATAACTATTAAAATCGACGGTAGACTTGTCGGTTTTTAAGTTTAAAATAGACAAAAAAAATAAAATAAAATATAGACACAGAATTTGTCGGTATCTAAATAATTAAATCGACGGCAATTGTGTCGATTTTATTGAATCAAATATTAACGGCGAAGTTGTCAATTTTATTAAGCATATTATAAACGAAAATATTGTTGATTTTATTGAATCAAATATCGATAAAAATGGCATCGATTTTATATAATAATATCGACGGCAACGTTGTCGATTTTAATAAGAAGGTAAAATTCTCAAACTCTTATTATAGACAAAAACGCTATCGATTTTATTAAATTATTATCGACGGCTAGGCAAGCCATCGATTTTATTAGAATTTTGAAAAATCGACAAGCTTAATAGTTAATAGCAACCACCTTTCGCCGTCCATTTTGTCGTAAAATTTTAATATTATCGACGGCTTAGTTGTCGATTTGGCCGTCGATTTTAATGATGTTTCTTGTAGTGCCTATTGTGCTCAAAAGAGTGTTAATAAGGAATCGACGGATATTTCCAGATATATTACTCAAAAGAATCGACACAATACGCCCGGTCGATTAGAATTAAGAAAATTCTGTTCTTGTTATTGCAAACATACGATTCATGCAGAGATAAAGAAATAAAAAGCAGAGATAATAATTAGAAAAAAGGATTATTTCTATGTCACCTTGCCAAACAAAGAATATGAAGAATGATACATATTCTAATATTTATATAGATGCATTTTCTAATTTATATATAATCTAATTTAGATTATATATAACATAATAGATAAAATAAATTTCATTGTATAAGTATACATAAAAAAAATTTCTTTTGTTAAGAAATAGAATTCTCGGGATAGGAATAAACAAATTATGGATAAATCTAAATGACTCTTTCTTAAACTCAAATGATCTTTTCGTAGGCGTTTGCCCCCAATCCAATCGGGGGATCGAATTGATTATAAAAAACGTGAGTTTAATTAGTCGATTTATTAGTAAATAAGGAAAAATATTATCTAGATGGGTGAATAGATTGACCTTAAAACAACAACGATTAATTACAATTGCTATAAGACAAGCTCGTATTTTATCTTCGTTACCCTTTCTTAATAATGAAAAAAAGATTCTTAATAATGAAAAAAAAAATTGAAAAAATTGAGTCAACCGCTAGAACTACTACTACCAGTTAAAAAAAATTAGAGTTATTGTTCAAGTGAATTCAAATTGGAATTGAAACATAAATCAAATGTGGATTGATGTTTTGTTCGAAAACAAAAACTATGACAATCAAATTTTGATTGTTGTCTTGTAAGAAAAAAGATAATCTATAATGAAGATTCAATCTTTTTTTATTGAGTCGTGCTTATTCATTTTGATGATTTTATTATATGAATTCTATTTTATCGTACAAATTCCTACTCTACTACCTTTCTGGAGTTCATTCTTGGGAGAATTTTTATTTTATGTTATGATTTCATTGGCAATCATAAGAAGGCAATTTCCCTTTAAGATACCAATTTGTGTTATTATTTTACGATTAAGAAGTAATTGCCCTTATACATATTATACAATAAATTACTATACCTATTGTATTATTTTTTTTATTCTTACCAATTATTGCATTTATTCGATGGATACACAAACCGCGAAACCCTCTTTCTTTTCTATCTTTATCTCTATTAGCTGAAACCAACGCTTTGATTTTCTGTTGATTAACAGTTTGAATAAGTCTTGAATGAACTCCCCGAGAGTTTGATGTAAATAAACGAATTTTTGTCCTATATTTTCAAGCTATATATCCTCGTTTAATTTTGGTCATTGAGTAAATGATACTTTGATGAATAACAATTTGATTTTTTTTCGGTTATTCTTTTTTCCTGTCCAGTCTATTAATAATAAAAATGGATTCTTCCAATGTATAAAGTAAGAATTTCAATGGCTTTGCTTACTATAACCTTCCTGACCACCATTTTTTGCTTTTTATTTAAAAGCGTTTAACCTATCCATATGAAAGTGTATTGAATTTGAGAAAAAATATAGTAAATAAAATAGAAATATATAAAGAAATGGTGGATTCCATCGTTTCTATGATTACTTTTTAAATGGCGAGATCCTCTCTATACACCGGAGCCCCTTCCCGGATTTCATTCATATTATTAACTTGTACAGTTCACACTCTTTGGCTCTACCCATGAAATATCCAGTAAAATAGGTCTTTCACAATGAAATCTAGCTATAAAGTAATGGTATTTAAGTATGCATATTAGCTGGGTAGCTGACCCTTATAGTCCATTCTTTCAAAAAGAAAAATAAAAGTATAATTTTTCTGCTATTTATTGAAAATAAACAATTTTCCTTGCTTAATAGGTAAGCATTTGCTACCCATAGAAAAATTTGTCTCATCTTAAATTGTAAATTGAGGTGATTGAATTTCTACCAACCAAAAAACCGTAAATTTGATACACAATAAAAGAATATATATAGATATCATTTTTTTATTATCCATTTCTAAATTTTATAAATTTTTTTCAGTTAAGATAGTGAAGGGAAGAGCTCCATTCACTATCTTAATTGATACATCGATACTAAAAATATTTTTTTCCTTTTTTGTCTTAGTTTATGATCTGAACAAGTCACACATACACCCTAGTACAAGTTCCTCGGCGCTGAGGACATCCCCGAAGAGCGGAGAATTTTGTGACATTTCAGATTGGCTGTCTTATGTTTCTAATAAGTTGTTTCATAGTTGGCATGGTGAGTCGTATACATACTAAGTTTGTTTAGATCAATCTTAACCTGATGTTTAAAAACCAGTTATAAACTAATTAATAGAAATTTTTTATATAAATATTATAAGTTATAAGAAATCCGATAAGATAATAAGAAGATTAGATAAATAAAAAGAAAAAGAAAATCGTGCGTTTGCACGGAATCATTGCTGCTAATTCGCAACCGCAACAAGATCAACAATTTCGTGGGCTTGAGCTTCTGCTGCTGACATAAAAGCATCCCTTTCCATGTCTTTGAATACAAGTGATACAGGTTTGCGCGTTTTTTGTACATAAACTCTTGTGATAGTTTTGCGTAGCTTTAGTAGTTCTTCTGCTTCTAGAATAAATTCTCCCATTTATGCTTTATAAAAAGAACTAGCGGGTTGATGGATCATTACCCTAATGATATAATAAAATACTAGTTTTCTCTCTGTCGCACGATAAGCGAGAGAGAGGAAAAAGATAGAATCGAACAACCGTACAGGCATCTTTTGCGGATTGCATACGGCTAGGGGTGGCAATGGGTAGAGTAGGGTAGGGTTTGGATCCAATCCTAACCCTATCCGCGGGTTGAAATTTTTATATAAACTCAACCCTACCCTACCCGCGGGTTGAGAATATCTCAACCCTAACCCTACCCGCTCTTAACCCGCGGGTATCCAACCCTACCCGTGTGTTACAGAAAATATACACTATCATTATATAACTTGATGATAATTCAAAATAGAACTGATTTTTATGTAAAAAAAAATATTAAATTATCAATTAATGATTTTCTTTTAGTGGTTAAGAATCTTTTGCATTTAGTGAGAGGTTTTTTATTCAACATCCACTTAAAATATATTTTTATATAAGTATATAACATATACATATATAGAGTGCGGGTTGGTCAGGTAGGGTTGAAGCTCAACCCGCACCCTACCCTACCCGCACGAGAACTCTACCCGCACCCTACCCTACCCACTGCGGATCGAGTTGACAACCCTACCCGATCGGGTGGGATCGGATTGAGTACCCGCGGGTAGGGTACATATTGCCACCCCTACATACGGCTTTTCTATGGAATTGATTTAGACCTTCCATCAAAGAAATAGAACATATACTAGGTCTATCAGACCCAGATCAGCATCAGTAAATGATCCAATAATCATCCTTCCTTTTTTGTTTGAAGTATTTATAAAATACCATGATGGTTCCATTGCTTTATTATTTCGTCTGTTCTTCAGCAATTCCAAAGTGTCTTTTTTTTTTCAAATAGTTAGAATATATATTCTTGCATAACATAAATATTCTTTAAACCTTTCCGATATAAAAATCAAAAACTAAACAGTTTGTGACACTGAAATAGGCTTCCGATAGATAATATGAAATGGTGACTACAGTTTTTTTCATACTACTCCTTCGATACAGAATCAAATAGTTTTTGAAAAAAATTAATATCGAACTCGAAGTGCCATGCTATTATTACTTAACATTTATTTGGCGAAGGCATAGTCTTCTTTTTTTTTTTTAAAGGACTCATTGGCGCCAAGCGTGAGGGAATGCTAGACGTTTGGTAATTTCTCCTCCTGCCAAAAAAAGATCCCATTGAAGCAGCTAATCCCATGCATACTGTCTGTACAGCGGGTTGTACAAATTGCATAGTATCATAAATTGCTATTTCGAGTATTACCCATCCGTCCGGAGAATTTATAAACAGATACAAATCTTTGTTCTCATCCTCCATACTAAGATATATTATAAGGCCAATAAGTTGATTCGATATTTCACTATCAACCTCTTGGCCAAAAAAAGGAGTCTTTCTCTATAAAGTCGATTGATTAGGATAACATTTTATCCTTTAAGAGCCGTACATGCATCTTTTGATGCATACGGTTCACAAAAGATCGCAAAAATAAATCAATGCATAGATTTCAACCCCTTTTTTATTACTTTATGACTTTTTTTAGAATGGACTTTTTAGAATTTCTAACGAAGGAAAAAAGTCTTTTTCTTACAATTTTTTTTTTCAATAAAGAGGACCTTCGAGCCCTTCTTTTATCCATACATATAGAATGTATTTAACTTTTTGAACTAACTCCTTATTAATGTATTGTTTTCATCGAGATCGAATCTAAATAAAATTAAATCACAATGTAATTTTCTTGTTTCTGAATGGGTTTATTCAATTCTTTTCTTTTAGATTTTTGTTCTACTTTGAGTAAAAATATGTCCAATTCTTATTTGCACATATAGGACAAATACTGCAATACCACATCTTTTTCCTTTTGTTACGCACCCCCTGATTCTGTATTTCTTTTTTCACATATATGACATGCTAGAAGTAGTAATCCTTGGTATATTATTCAATTGGGTTTGTCTAAACAGAGTCTGGATACTTCATTTTTTAAGCCAACCATAAATAATTTAAAATTGAGAATACTACTTTGAATACCCCCTAAAAGACTAAAAGATCGATCTAATTGAATTTCATTACACTTCACGCTCCAGATTTTTGACGATTCAATCAATATTTTTCGGGATGAAAAAGAGAATACCTCAATCGAAAGTTTTTTCATTACAAATAGATGGATGACTTTATATTAATAATACATTAAAATTAATTTTTTTTACTGTCAAATATAATTAAGTTGCATCCTTAAATATTTTTTCTCTCAAATAGTGTCTGCATCTTCAAAAAATATATTTAATTATATATTAAATTTGTAAGATCAAGTAATTTTGTGAAACTAACTATTCAATAATAATGTTGCATTACTAATCAAACCACCAAATATTATATTAAAATTTCATAGGATAGATACATCTAGAGTTCATCAGTAGTTTATTTGGGGGGAAAAATTACTGTGTAGACATCTTTATCAGTGCACTCCTTAACCATATATAACTCTGCATCTCTATTATCTATTAACAAAGAGTTTTCTCCCAACCATAATAACAGTCAACGAATTATTATGGCCAAATCACTTGAAGCCTTTGGAATGCGGAGCAATTGAGATTCTAAAATACGACGCAGCTCCACCGTGTGAGGGTCATCATTCTTGTTATTCAAAAAACAAATGCTGAGCTTCGTCAAAATTGAAGCAGCTCTGATGAAATAGGAGCATGCATAGAGTTGGCTGCTTGTTCCTATAAACCCATTCATTTCCACTTCCCTGAGGCTGCTTCTGAAGCAAGTTGGCACTGGCAAACTCTTCCTGTCCTTAAGATCCACAGCATAAGGGGCTTCATATTCCTGCAAACACAAAAAATTATTATTATTATTATTATTATTATTATTATTATTATTATTAAAAAATGAGGAGAGAGAAAGTGGTTAGGATATTTTTGAAATTGAAATCTGAATTTTTATATAAAAAAATTCGAAATTGTGGCTTAAAAATAGTTAGAGAAGATATTTTTTTTGAATTTTGAATTTTATGATGAAAGAGAAAAACACACAAAAGACACAAGACTTAAAATTTTTAGATCTAATCCTCCTTGTTTTCGAAAATTTTGGAGGGAAAACACCAAGGAACACCAAACTTAAAAATTTTAAGATCAAAACACAAAGAAG
>NC_029780.3:106148750-106159040 GCF_000817695.3 Arachis duranensis
AATATATTATTATATGTAAAAAAAAAAAAAATTCACCAAACCAATTATTAATATAAAATATATACTAAAATATAAAATACACATTAAAATTAAATTAAATAATATAATAACTTATTTAGTAATTTATTTTTAACGTATACGAAATATTTTTAAATAATATTAATACATCAGTAAAACAAACTAATTTTTACATTTCTTATTTAACCTCCTGTATGACTCACTTAATTATGCATTTTAATATATCTACTATATTGATATACATCTAGCATATCATTAAACATAAATATATTGATTCATTTATCTATATTAGTATATATACTTAAATATAAAGCTAGTAATCTAGTACTGAAATATAGTCTTACAGTCTACCATATCTAACTATTACTATTCCCAAAACCAAAGAAACCGTTGCAATAACAAACATATACGAAGTACCTGAAGAATCACGCTGCAAACTGTAAGAACATTGACCACAAAGAAATCTTGAAGAAAATTCTGAAGTTCGTTGCCACATTCATCGAACTCATCCATGGGGCTTAAATCAAGATCTGCCTCCTCTATGGTGCCAGCTACCACCTTCACTTCAGACAACGGCGGCTCCGAACCACAGTACTTGAAAACCTTCAAATTTGGCGCCTCAAAACCGATATAATCCATTCGAAATATGCACCTATCAATCACCAACTTTTTCAGTTCCAATTTCTCTATATCAAAGGATTCAATATCCCAACAGTTCTTCAGGCTCAAACTCTCCATCCACTCGCACGTCGATAACAGCGTCCTAATCGATTCCAATTCCAACGGAATCCTTGCAAGAGTGACATCTTTCAGTGCCACAAAATTGGCGAAATTTCCAGGCGCGAAACTGCATGAGTGCAGTTTCAAACTCTCGAGCTTCTGGTGCAGTTTCTTGTTCTCATAAAGGCTTCTCGGAAATTCAACCGCATCGTGGATATTCTCTTCAGGATGTTCGTCCTCCGACTGCGATTCCGCGAAATCGAGTTCCAAATCTTTCACGCCGTCCTCTACGGCGAAATTGACGTAGGCTCCAACGATGTCACCGCAGTTCGAAGGAGGAGAAACCCTGAGGGTGAATTTATCGTGGAGATGGTGGCGTTTGTGCAATGTAATCCAGATCTTGATGAAGTTCTTGAAAGCCTTCCTTTGCGCTACTTCAACGGCTCCATAAGCTTCTACGTCCTTGCATTCGACTTGGTTGTTCTTCACTGTGTTGGTAGATTGCCACATCTTCAACCACTTCTTGGAGAGGATACATGTTTTCGCTGCTTCTTTGAAAGGAAGCGAGGAAAGAATGTTGAGGAGAAGCGCTTCGGGTAATGAAGAAATGTTGTCGGTTTCTTCCCCTTCCATCTTTCTAGTTCTTGAAATGGTTATGGAATGATGGAACTATATATGAAGAATTATTAATTATATTTATAGGGAGGTTTTTGAATACGAAGTGGTGCAAATTAAAAGACAATGCAATGATTGGTAATTAGTAAAGAGATGATAAAACAATCTTTGAGATAAATAAGGGTCTTTTTAAACAAAAATAAAACCAAAATAAGTGTATAGCGTTGATAACTAATAAATAATTATAAATTAAATGTATATATGGGAGACAATTTCCTGAACTTGTAAAAAATATTTGAGAAGAATAAACAAACGTAGCCCCAAAAAATTATACAGAGGATAATATTACTTACTAATAATTTAATGAGTTAAAAATATGTGAAGCAAATATAAATATATAAATAATTATTAATTTAGTAACTAATTTTTTATATTCCTCTAGCATTTTTATTAGAAACATTCCATATTTTCTGTTATTTATATTTCTTTCTTACATTTATTGTTGGCAGTTTAATTAAAGAATAACTTTTGCGACCAACAATCAATAAATAAAAATTTTAAATGTTCTTTTATAAGTCAATAATCGGGTAGCAGGGAAGAAAAAGATTGGTAGAATTAAGAACAGAGTTGATTGAATATTAGTTAAAAAATGTTAATTCCAATTTTTTGAACTAATAATATGATAATATTGACTTATTTTCAAGATATTCGAAACACATAAGACTAATAGGTTGAAAATAGTATTGATACTTATTTCAAATATTTAGTACATACAAATACAAAAAAAAACACTAATATTATAGACTCCTTCATAAAGCGGATGATTCCTTTTTAGAAAGTTGGGTAGGGTCCAGACCAAAAAATAAATAAATAAATAAATAAATAAATAAAAGCAAAAGCAAGAGAAGAGGAGAACAAATTTACATTTGGATAACGTTTATAAGAAATTTTATTGATTTCCAAAGGAAAATAATAGGTTCAACTTGGACAACTAATAAAAGTAGTAGTAAATACCAAATTTATTACATCAATAACATTTATAGAAGAGGAAACAGAGTAACATAGAAAGAAAGAAAGAGAAAAAGGAACATCTCCAAGTCTCCAACAAAGAAACGGAAATGTTTGATAACTAAAAAAATTTAGTTAAAATCAGTCAAATAAATTAATAAATATTAAATAAGATAAATTTTGACTTATTTTTCACTGCTATTACTATTATCACCGCTATCACTATCATCTAGGGTTGCTCTTCTCGCCATTTCTATTGCCACCATCGCCAGAGACTTAACTTCCAAAGAAGGTGAGTTCAATTAAGTTCTTGCCATACTACTTTGGGTGATTGGGGGCAATTTATTAAGCAACAAACAATTAATTCTGGTTCTATTCTGCATCTAGGACAATTGGTAGAGAAATTAGAGAATCTATTATGAAGTCGCAAGTTTACAGGAATACCTTCATGGATAGCTCGCCACACAAAAAGCTTGGTCTTGGCTGGGGCTTTAATTAACCATATTGATCTCCATAATGTTTTCTGCTTCAAGACTTTTGAGAGAAAACCAATCGGTGGATGGAAGAAGCCTAAAGCAACTCGGTATCCAGAATTAACAAAGTAAGCACCATCTTTTTCTTTGCACCAAATTCATTTGTCTATTCCTAGATTCCTTCTGGTATTAAGAATGTTTTAAGCCAGTAGAGGTGGAACTTGGGGATTGATTAGTTGAACACTCCATTGATGCTGTAGAAGCTAAGAAATCCACCGACGTAAGAATTCTATTTTTGGTAAATAATTTTTTTTGGTAAATTTTAAATTTATTTGGTACTTTTAGAATCACGGCCCAACAAAAAATATCGAGACAGACACAGAGATTTTTTTAAAAAATAAAAATTAAATGCTAATGAGCCGTAGCTCATACGGCATTTCGCTCCTTCCTTATCTCAAAGGCCTCGGGTTTGGAGTACTTAAAATTGGGAGTTGTTTAATTTACCGACAAAAAAAAAATAAAAAAAATAAAAATTAAATAAAAAAAATTATAAGGTCAAATTTGACTTTATAAAAATAATTAATTCTTCTAAATCAATTTTGATTAGTCCATATTAAATATTAGTTTATTATTAACTTATTTTTTTCAATAAAAAATTTTTGAGTCAAAAAAATTTTAGAGACAGTTTTGTATTCACAAAAAAAAAACTAATAATAAAAAATTTTTTACTCAGGTAATTATGTCACAAGATTTATATTAGTCATCTATTCATGATTTATTTTTTTAAGAATAAATTTTAGTTATTAATTATTTTATCGCACAGTAAAAATTATCTAAATTGAAATTTTGACTATTATTCTGCAAACGACTCGTAGAGATCCCGAATCCTCTTACTTGTCATCTAAGTAACTTGCCTCTCCTTCTCAGCCTCTCACCCCCTCTCTGCTGTGTTTTTAATTACGAGTAACTAATCGCGATTAACTGCGGATAAACACGTCATTATGAGACTGACTGTATTTTCTCGAAATCATGTCCCTTCTCTCTTATTCTCAGTTCATTCTGTTCTGATTTTCCAACACCCATTTATCATATTAATTAGGTTAGACTTCATCATTTAATTTAAGACAATCATTAAGCAAAAAATAATCACATTTTTACCACAAAAAGAGAGAGAAAAATTTTAAGTTAGAAAAAAAATCGACACCTTGGATCCACAGGTCTTTTAACTCATTCACCAATGACTACAAAAAAACATTTATTTTAGTCTTCAGATTATTGGGATCAGGTATGATGCAACTTAGGAACATGTACGGATCCTTTATTCACATTTCGGGATTCATGTTATACGGTGTCATGACTGTAGGCCAATAAGAGTACGCGTTAACGAAATTGAAATTCAGTGTGAATCCATCTGAGTACAAAGCTAGTCTAATATTTTTCGGCTTGCTCACAAATATAGAATGGACCCAATAAAAATACTTCCAGGCTTCTCCATTTGACGGGTGTGTTACGATTCCATTATCTCTCTTGTTGTTACTATGACAGGTCATGTAAGGAGTCGAACTCATCGATACATACAATCGTTTCAAAATAGGGATCAAGGGCAAGTAGTGCTTCCATTTCATTGGAACTCTCTTTAACTAGTGTTTACTAATCTATTCTCTCTCAACTTGGAATATCGGTGATTTATAGAATTTGCATTCTGTTAGGTCTGCATCCCTTTGAAAATACAGCATACACCCATTCAAACAACAGTCAATTTTCAAAGAATTTATATCTAGTTTCAAAACTAGCTTCTTTGCTTTGTTGTGGTTTCGGGGGATGTCATAGATCCCGACAAGTACCAGATCGTTGCAAAAGGTGATCCACTTATCAAAAGACTTTTGCGTATGATTTCACTCCGACTTAATAATCACCATTCTAACACAGGCAGACAACTCCGAATGAACGCTTCCTTCAAACAACAGTCTCACAATAGATTCTAACAGATGATAAAATATTTTTTCCTTTGAGTTAGGCTCTTTTTTCAGCCTCTTCCTGCTCCGTAACACCTATTGCATCATATACTATCTTGTTGTATTTCTCCTGGTTACCCTCCCAAGTGATGTCTTCCATGTTTAGTTCTCTTTTCACTCAAATCCTTGTTAATCGACAGTCGGACCTATTGAAATTCAAGTCATACCTGTTAATTTTCTGTTCGTCCACTTTTCCGTGTTCTGTCCACATCTAAAACCTATCCTTGAATCCGTTACGGTAAATGTGAAGTGTTGTATCCGCATATCCTAACTACTTAGTCAGCCAACACTTTTCACATTGACACCTCGCTATCCCTTCAGATCTAAACGGTTTTATACTGAACACATGCCCAACAAACGCGTCAACCCCCTCAAAGAATTCGGGTTTTAATCCCCTCCACCGATATCTCTATCATACATCGATAAACGATGATTTAGAATCATTTTGAATCACACACCCTAGAATTTGACGAACAAGACAAAATTGTTAACGTTTTTACAACTTTAGGTAGAGCATACTCTTAATTAGAATCTTCTACAAACCAAACAAGTTTTAAAACAAATCGGATGAAATTTCGGAAAAACTTTTCCTTAATTCAGAGATATGCATCAAACAAATATAACAATTTTCACAAAGGAAACAACTGCAAGCACATATTAGAACAAACACAAATTCAATAACATATCAAATCCTAATAGTTCTAGTGCGCAACCCCTTAACTCCACAATTTTCTAACAAGGAAGGGTTTCAAAAAGGCACCTCTATTCGACCTTCTCCCACTTTCGTCCTAAAACACTATCCTAGGAAAAGTAAGTCGAATATAAAACTTAAACAAATAATTATAGTTAGAAATAAAAAGCCTACCTGAAACACGGATGCACAGAATACGGAAAAAGCAAAATCCAATTAATCTCAAAGAAATAGCACCGTCCTAATAAGAAAGAAAACTTATTAAACTCACAAGGTGAAACTAACTAATTCAGCAAATTACATAAAGTCGAACACCGTTAATCTCACCCTAATTAACCTATATTAACTTAGTTATAATTTCTATTTACGTTAAATTAACATAAAAAAATCCTAATCACAAACTGCATTACCCTATTTTAATTAATACTTTGATAATAAAGTAGAATAACAAAATCCTATACTCACAAAAAATCCAAAAAAACTAAAAACCACAAACCAAACCCTAACCACAAACTCCATTACCATAATTTAATCAACAATTTGAAAAAATACCAAACAAAACCCTAAAGTCACAAAAAAGTCTGAAAAATAATAAAAAAACTATACCAAATCTTAATAAAATTATTTAACAAAAAACGCTAAACTCACATAAAAATCTTAATAAAATTAAAAAACTATGCTAAACTTATCTTTGATGGTGGTTGCAAGATGCTGAAGCAATGGTGGTGCTAATAGTGACGGCGACACCAACGGCAGTGGCCACCAAGAACAGCGGCAGCATTCCCAACCTCTCTAGTGGTGAGCGACGACAACGTCCAGCGACGGTGGCATGGTTCACGATTCGAATTTATGGAGAATTGGATAACTCCGACGGTAACACTTTGCGAGTGAGAAAAACACAGTGTTGTACTAATTAGGGTTACCATCCAATTATTACCTGCGTGACATTCTGGTTGTAAGAGTGTTACATTGAGGGCGTTCAATCACACCCAGCTTAATTCCCAAGTACCCAGAAGCAGAGTCCATGACCCAAATTAGATCTATTAGCTTAAGCAAGGTTTTCTATAAAATTATTTCCAAAGTTCTTGTTCACAGAATGCACACTACAGGAAAAACGCTGAGAACTATTGGCTTTATCGTCGAATTTAGCATCGACGATTATCGGAAAATTAAGTGGCGAATTTTGCGTCGAATGTAAGGTAGCTTAGATTTTTTGAAAATGTTTATTGTCGGATTTTACATTCTAACGCTAAATCCGACGGTGATTAATGACGCAAAATATGATTTTGTTGGCGCCACAGTTACCGGCAAATTTACCGTCGAATTTTGCCGACGATAAATCAATTTAATAAAATGTTGTATTTCACCAACTTATCATTGGATTAAGCCGACGGTAAATCCAACGGTAAACTGGTTTAAAATTCAAACGTGAATCCTTACTCCCTCATTTTTCCGAGTTCACTCTCTCTCTCTCTCTCTCTCTCCCTCTCTTTCTCTCTCTGTCTCTCTCTCTCTCTCTTCACCAAACTACCTCTAGCATCCCTTTCCGCTTGCATCGGCCACCATCAACAGCATCCAAAAACAGCGTGGACTCGGTTGGTGCTCCTTGCATCACGTTAGTCGCTCTATCGCTGCCGCCACTGTTCCCTTTTTGTCTCTGGAGCTGCCTCTTTCCTCCCTCCAGGTAGGTTGTCCTCCTTCCTCTCCCTATGCAAAATGAAAACATAAACCCATCGTGTATGCTTCTCACCAGAAGCTCTATTTTGTTAAGCCTTTGTTTGTATTGTTGTTGCACGTCTCTGTTATTTCTTCTCGTCAAAAACTCTATTCGCTGGCTGTTGCTGCTAGTTATGTTACTGACGCTCCTGCTTACTGTTCATATTATTGTTTTAGTTCTTGATAAGTGTCTATTTTGCCCTTCTTCCACAGTTTCCCCAAAAGTATGATCTTGTTGCTTTTGGTGAATTGTTTTTGTTTGAGATTTATGAATATGGCAACAATTTTATATTTTGTCGATATTATGAGAATTAAAAGAAAAAAGAATTGGTTTCATAAATCTAAAATTGTTTTCGTCTATGGCTTGGATAAAATAACACTGTCTGTTGATTTATAACATCACACTTTTAAATTGGATGGTTTCCTTTTTTATGTATCCCTTTTTGAATTTATTAGGCAATCCAACATTTGTGTTTTAAATTTGAAGGTGAGAATTTAACTTTGTTAAAAGAATAGCTACTTAAAAATAATGTTTAATTAGGCAATGCTTACTCCCTGACATTTGTTTCTTTCCTTTCAAAAGAAGGAAGAATTGATGGTATCTTTGTCGATGATATACAGGTAAGTATTACTTATATTGCAAATATGTAATGCTGATTCACCCTTGTAGCTATCAATTTGCCATTGCCTTTCTAATTCAAAGAATCTGTAGATCAATTTTAATGTTATCAGAACTATTTCTAGTCAATTTTATACTTTGGAGTTCCTGCATAATTTACCACTCATTTATATTATACTCAAGGTTTAAGATTGAATATTATATTAAATGTACTTTTGAAATATGTATCCTATTCTGAAATTGCATGCTTACAAAATCCATTTTCATTCTTTTTTGTTAGATTGTTTTCTAGATAAAGAAGTTACAATACAAGAAAATATTGAATTATCATAATAAGCTAAAGTGATCAATTATGTGCATATATCATAAACATAATGCATTTATCCATTTGGCCATGCTCAATGATTTTCAAATAATTGTTTATTTTATAATTTGTTGAGATTAGAACTAAACTATTTGCTTTCTCTTTTTCTTCAAATTCGAACTATGAAGAATTTTTATGATATGCTTTCAGATGTCAGGTTCCATTTTTGAGAGATTGTTTTCTTTTGTCGTCTTGTCGATATTATGATTGGAATGTTGAATTTCCTATATAAAAATTCTCTTGCTCCCAATGACTTTAGTATTAGTTCCTTTTAAACATTTATAGGGTGAGATACTACAAATTTAGATAAATCAATAGGATCTACATATAATTTCTATTTGCTCATAGTAATGTTATGTATTTGCATCATAAATTGCTGTAATGATTATGGGATTGTTGAAAATGAAAGTTTTATTGATATGAATTGGTGTTTGATTTGACTATTATATTGGCTTAATTTATGATAATCTATGATTGATGTTGTGGATGATAAATTACTTAATTGTTAGTATTTTTAAAAATAAATTTTAGTTTATTGATGGATTTATGGGCCGTCGATAGTTATTAATTTAATTATTTGCAAATAAGTTATTACTGTTGGATATAACGAGGAATTTATGGCAAGGTTTATACCGTTAGATTTATTCTGCCATTAAATCTAATGATAATAGATTACCGATAATTTTTTTTTTGATAAATTCGTCGATAAATCCGACAGTATCCAATGACTTTCTTGTAGTGGAGAGTGATGTAAACGACATTATAGTCATGTCCTTTTGTAATCTTCCCATTTTGGTCATAAAATTACTGAACTTTCTAAAAACAATGGTGTAATACACATATTTTAGGTGGAATCTGAATTTATATGAAATCTTGAATCATGGATTATTTTTATTATTGTGCAAGGCAAAATCGTCACTAATGGTACTGTTATTGCTGATTCATGATGAAGATAGAAAATGTTATCATAACAGACGTTGAGTTCTGGGCTGTCTACAATGGTCTTCAATTGGTGATTGATTTGGAAATTGATAGGGTGAAGGTCAAGTCTGACTTTGCGTGCGTTGTCCAACTCCTTCCATAGTAGCTCGGCTCTAATCCATGCAATAAAGAACCTTCAATCAAGAATGGTTAATTGTGTCATCTGCCATGTGCTTCAAGAGGCGAATTTTACTGCAGATACTTTGGCTAAATATGTTCGGAGTCGGTGGAAATACACCGCTTCAACCCCTCCCTTTTTTCTTGCCCCTTTCTTGAATGGTGATAGTAGAGGAGTGGTTTTCTTTAGGATTTGGATTAGCTAATTTTGTATTTTTGTTGGGCCTTTAGGCCTCCACTTCATAAAAAAAAAATTTACGATTCAAATTGAGAAAGAAATTAAAGATGGACAACTCAGATTGTACAAAAAATTATTATTCACAACTTTTTACTTAGACTTATTTTCCATTATCAGAAAAAACCACAAAATTCGGTGAAGGAAAGGTTACTTGTCACTACAAAAAAATGGAACATTTGTAACAAAAATTTTGTAACAAATTTAAAATTGGTACAAAAAATTATTTTTTTGTAACAAAAATTAGTAATTGTTACATAATAATAATATTTTGTAACAACAATATAATTTGTTACAAAACGTTTTAATATTTTGTAATGACTTAATTTTTTTTGTTACAAATTATAGTGGTTTTTGTAACGAACCGGTGTTTTGTTGTAAAATTTTAAAATATTTTGTAACAAAAGATAAAGTTGCAAAAGTTTAAAATATTTTGTAACAAAATATCTATGTGTTTCAAAAATTTCAATTATTTTATAATAAAAAATTAATTTGTCAAAATATTCAATATTATTTGTAATAAATTATTTGTTTGTCACAAAATACAAAAATTTTTGTAACTAAAAAAATTATTTTAAAATGTTAAAATCTTTAAGATAATTTTATTTTATTTTAAAAAATTTATTTTTAAAATATTTTGTGTGTTAATTGCTCCTTTACGTTTGAGCGTAATCCTGTTTTGGTTATTAAGGTTCAAAGAATCCTATTTTAATCCAAA
>NC_029780.3:106159364-106161053 GCF_000817695.3 Arachis duranensis
GAACTCATAAAAGTTAATTTATTAGAAATTAAATGATTAGATTGATTTTTATAAATACTTTAAATTTAAGTAAGTTAATATTTATGTATAATTTTTTATTATAATTAGTTATTTTATAAATTGAAATTAAAATTCCAGTGATAGAAAAATAATAAAAAGTTATATCATTTAATTTGAATAATTAATATTGAATTTAAACTATATTTTATAAGAATGTGATTTATAGGTTCATTTTATATTTTAAATCATAAATAATTAATTGAATTTAGCAATTTGTTGATAAATAATGTTCTTAAATATTTTGAATAGAGTATATTTGGTGTTAAAATTACTCTACCCTCTAATTTTATCGAAATATCTATTCATATCTATCCTTATTCTTTTATAAAATCCTAATTTCTAATACTAATTTCCAAATTAATTCAAAACCCTAATTTTTCCAATTTCTAACCCTAACAGCCGCAGCCTCACCCTTCTTCAACGTAAGAAACACACGCACAACATACCCTTACACACAAACACGCGAAACAGAGAGGAGAAAGAGAAGAAGAAGACCGCGCCGGCGTCGCGCCTCACCGCTGTGGAGCTGCTGTCCCATGCGTCGCCGTTGACGTTGACAAAGAGGGGGAGAAAGTGAGACGTTGAGACAAAGAGCTGCTGTTGCGGGAAACGCGATAGAGGAGAGGACGCTGCTAGCTCTGTCGCGCCTGGTCGCTACCAAGCTCGCCGTTGGAGATCGCTGTTCCTTTACCACTAATGCATCGCCATTGGGCTACTCTGCTTCGTCTCGTGACTCTCGCGTCGGCCGCTGTGCATCTCCTTCCTGGCTCATCGCCTCTTCTGCGTGACAGCGTCTCGCGTCGTCGTTATTGTCGTCGCGCCCTCGTCTGGCGTGGCTCACCGTTGCTGCTGCCTTCCCCTTGATAGACTCTGCTTCGCCGTGTTTGGTCTCCCTTTTCTCAGGTATTTTTTTTAATTTTTTTATTTATTCAGTTATTGACTTATTGCCTCATTGGGTTATAATTTGATTAACTGAGGAACTGATTAATCTGTCTATTCTGTAAGGGTTTTACAATGTATGATAAGAAACGTTGATATGAGAACTAACCAGACTTATAACTTATCAAATCAATTTCTAACCAATTTGTACTTATCAACCTTACTTTTCTTTTTTTGGAGTCAAGCAGTTCTGCCGTGTACTAACAGATTCTTTATTGTTGTTGATTATAATTGGTTGATTGTAATTTTGTTGATTCAGGCAGATTATTCAATAGTGTAATTTTGGTAGCGCGAAATTGTGATCACTACAACTTCGCACAACTAACCAGCAAGTGTACTGGGTCGTCCAAGTAATAAACCTTACGCGAGTAAGGGTCGATCCCACAGAGATTGTTGGTATGAAGCAAGCTATGGTTACCTTGTAAATCTCAGTCAGGCAAACTCAAATGGGTATGGTGATATACGAATAAAACACAAAGATAAGGATAGAGATACTTATGTAATTCATTGGTGGGAATTTCAGATAAGCGTATGAAGATGCTTATCCCTTCCGTCTCTCTGCTTTCCTACTGTCTTCATCCAATCCTTCTTACTCCTTTCCATGGCAAGCTTATGCAAGGGTTTCACCGTTGTCAGTGGCTACCTCCCATC
This sequence comes from Arachis duranensis, assembly GCF_000817695.3. Taxonomy (NCBI): domain Eukaryota; kingdom Viridiplantae; phylum Streptophyta; class Magnoliopsida; order Fabales; family Fabaceae; genus Arachis; species Arachis duranensis. The sequence continues at coordinate 106,161,015 of NC_029780.3, forward strand.
CTCTCAGTGGAAATGTTCAACGCACCCTGTCACGGCACG
>NC_029780.3:106162314-106162798 GCF_000817695.3 Arachis duranensis
GGTGTCCAGGGTTCTTAAGCACACTCTTTTTGCCTTGGATCACGACTTTATTTCTTTCTTTTTCTTTCTTTTTCTCTTTCTCTCTTTTTTTTTCGTTTTCTTTTCTCCCCTTTTTTTTCGTTTTTCTCTTTTTTTTTTGTATTCACTGCTTTTTCTTGCTTCAAGAATCATTTTTATGATTTTTCAGATCCTCAGTAACATGTCTCCTTTTTCATCATTCTTTCAAGAGCCAATATTCATGAATCACAAATTCAAAAGACATATGCACTGTTTAAGTATACATTCAGCAAACAAAAGTATTGCCACCACATCAAAATACTTAAACTGTTATAAAATTCAAAATTCATGCAATTCTTTTCTTTTTTTCAATTAAGAACATTTTTCATTCAAGAGAGGTGATGGATTCATAGGACATTCATAACTTTAAGGCATAGACACTAAGACACTAATGATCACAAGACACAAACATAGATAAACATAAGCA
>NC_029780.3:106166120-106166590 GCF_000817695.3 Arachis duranensis
AACTTGCTCTTCAGTGACATACTCATCCTCTTCAGAGGAAGAATACTCATCAGAGCTCATGAATGGCAGAAGTAAGTCCAATGGAATCTCTATGGTCTCATTTTGAGCCTCAGATTCCCATGGTTCCTCATTGGGGAACTCATTGGAGGCCAGTGGACATCCATTGAGGTCTTCCTCAGTGGCGTTCACTGCCTCTTCCTCCTCTCCAGATTCGGCCATGTTGATGGCCTTGCACTCTCCTTTTGGATTTTCTTCTGTATTGCTTGGAAGAGTTCTAGGAGGGAGTTCAGTAATTTTCTTGCTCAGCTGACCCACTTGTGCCTCCAAATTTCTAATGGAGGACCTAGTTTCAGTCATTAAACTTTGAGTGGTTTTGATCAGATCAGAGACCATGGTTGCTAAGTCAGAGGTATTCTGCCTAGAACTCTCTATCTGTTGCTGAGAAGATGATGGAAAAGGCTTGCTATTGC
>NC_029780.3:106167193-106169024 GCF_000817695.3 Arachis duranensis
AAGCTCAAAGTTGTTTGCTCCAATGGCAGGGATAGAGATGCTTCTCCCATAGAAGTCAGGAGTAGGTGCAGTAAAGTCACCGAGCACCTTCCTTGCATTGTTGGCATTGTTGTTGTTTTCGGCTGCCATGTGTTCTTCTTCTTTGAAGAATTCGGTTAGGTCCTCTACAGAGAGTTGTGCCTTAGCTTCTCTTAGCTTTCGCTTCAAGGTCCTTTCAGGTTCAGGATCAGCCTCAACATGAATGCTTTTGTCTTTGCTCCTGCTCATAAGAAAGAGAAGAAAACAAGAAAATATGGAATCCTCTATGTCACAGTATAGAGATTCCTTGAGGTGTCAGAGGAAAAGAAAAATGGAAGGCAGAAGTAGAAAATTCGAACTTATCAAAGAAGATGGAGTTCGAATTTTGCATCAAGGAATAGTGTTAGTCCAGAAATAGAAGGATGTGAGAAGAAGGGAAGTAATTTTCAAAAATTAAGTAAAAGATTTTGAAAACATTTTGAAAAACACTAATTGATTTTCAAAAATAAAAGTGGGAAAGAAGTAAAGTGATTTTTGAAAAAGATTTTGAAATTAGAAATCAAAAAGATTTGATTGAAAGCTATTTTGAAAAAGATGTGGTTAAGAAGATATGATTGGTTTTTAAAAAGATGTGATTGAGAAGATATGATTTGAAAAACATTTTAAAAAGATGTGATTTTGAAAATTAATAACTTGCTTAACAAGAAAAGATATGATTCAAACATTAAACCTTTCTCAACAGAAAAGGCAACATACTTGAAATGTTGGATCAAATCATTAATTGATAGCAAGTATCTTTGAAAAAGGAAAGAAATTAATTTTGAAAACATATGATTGAAAAGATATGATTTGAAAAAGATTTGATTTTGAAAAACTTTGAAAACTTGAAAAAAAATTGCATTAAAAACAAAATCTTCCCTCTTGTGCCATCCTGGCGTTAAACGCACAGAATGGTGCACATTCTGGCGTTTAACGCCCAAAAATCTACCCTTTTGGGCGTTAAACGCCCAGCCAGGTACCCTGGCTGGCGTTTAAACGCCAGTCTGTCTTCTACACTGGGCATTTTGAACGCCCAGCTTTTTCTATGCAATTTCTCTGCTGTATGTTCTGAATCTTCAATTCTCTGTATTATTGACTTGAAAAGACACAAATTAAAAATATTTTTGGATTTTTTTTAATAATCAAAATGCAACTAAAATCAAATAACAATGCATGCAAGACACCAAACTTAGCAGTTTGTATACTACTGACACTATATGAGACACATAAACACTCAAGTCAAAAGAATTCAGAGATCAGAGTAAGAAATCATCAAGAATTACTTGAAGATCCTTAAGACACATGAATGAAAGCATGCAATTAACACTAAACTTAAAATGAGACACTAGACTCAAACAAGAAATTTTTGGATTTTATGATTTTGTAAATTTTTTTTTTGTGTTTTTCGAAAATTAAGTGGAAAAAGATATCAAAATTCTTAATGAGAATTCCAGGAATCAGTGCAATGCTAGTCTAAGACTCCGGTCCAGGAATTAGACATGGCTTCACAGCCAGCCAAGCTTCCAGAGAAAGCTTCGGTCCAAAACACTAGACATGGCCAATGGCCAGCCAAGCCTTAGCAGATCACTGCTCCAACAGCAAGATTGATAGAAATCAACAAGCTCTTGTGATGATAAGTTGAAACCTCGGTCCAATGAAATTAGACATGGCTTCACAGCCAGCCAGACTTCAACAGATCATCATGAAACACTAGAATTCATTCTTAAGAACTCTGAAAAAAAAAATACCTAATCTAAGCAACAAGATGAACCGT